>NC_065506.1:8445941-8469243 GCF_006386435.1 Epinephelus moara | reverse complement strand
AAGCATAATTATAAGGCTACGAAAACCAAACAAATTTTATTTTATAGTGATTATACACTTATATAAACATATTAATGGGTAGAATATTCAGATTCAGATTCAGATTGACAATAAACCATGCCAAATATTACACACTGGCCCTTTAATAAAATGTAAACGGTTGAGTTATAAAAAAATTCACCCCCTTGAACAGATGTTATTAATGTTAAAAATTAGTTTGTTTTTTAGACTGTTTTTTAACCAGGCTGTAAACATGTTTATTTCTGCTGTAAAGTTGGGCATTTTCAACATGGCGGTCTGTGGGGACTGACTCTGTTTTGGAGCCAGCCTCAAGTGGCTACTTGATGAACTGCAATTTTTGGCACTTCTGCATTGGCTTCATTTCTCAGCCTCCGAGGTTGCTGCTTGGTCCTAACACCTACAGACTACACTGCAGTTCTGAAAGACTAGACATTCCATTCGATATTCGAATATAAACTACTTCTATTGTAAAAATGTTGTAAATGGCTAAGTCTACATTACAGTATTAACAGACTCCAACATATACTGTAGTTAGATAAAACCACACACTTTGTAAAGGCGAAAAAAAGGATCTCAGCACATCAGTGTTTGAGGTATAATATCATCTGTCCTCATGAAAGCACAAGGACGAGAGCACAACCAGTGTGTCGACACAATAGCAACAGTGCTTGCACATTCAAGTACATATTGCTCTTTTTTGGCCACAAGACTTGCTTTACTCAGGCATCTACAGCTATTCTCTTTTTGAATGGTCTCTTGTTTTCACCTGTTTGAATGTACTTGGAATGTTTGGATCATCCAGTATTTCCTAACTCTACTTTTGCTCTTATACCATTAGCTAACAGGATGGTTTATCATTCTGGTTAGAAACAGCAATTATATTCAATCTGACCTTTTCCAGAGCAGAAAGAAATCCTGTCATGTGTGTGTTTCTCTACGTACGTGTGACCTTAGAGCACAAGCGACATCACAATGCTAAGAAAGCACTCATATGTGTTCACACCTCATGGCAGCTTTATGGTAACACAAAGGCAGAGTGCTAATGCAGAGTCGGAGAGAGAGATGCAGTGAGTGTGCCGTGTGAGAAAGTGTGACTGTGCCTACACAGTGAGATCACTTTGCTGGTCTGAGCATTACAGGGCATATACTGCCATCTAATGGACCTTTCTAAAATGACAAGTACATCTCAGGCACTTAAAAGGGAACCGGGACATAAAAAGTGAGTCTCATTGACTGCCAAGTATTTGGTTCTGCCTGAAACAGGAACTGAAAACTGAAAATGCAATATTAACTGACCACAAACACTACTACATAGGACATGACAGAAACACAGGTATTATATTGTACTCTAAAAACTATTGTATTCACTTAAAGCTAGTGCCCACATTTTACGTTTATACATTAATTCAAGTTTTATTTACTATGTAAGAGAAAAACATAAAGGATTGCAAATCTCTGGCACCGATGTAAAGCTTACAGACTAAAGCCCTGCTAAGACAGGATAATGTGTGTAAAATAATTAACACAGAAGTCTGTTTCAATTTGCAACAGATAAGAAATATGCAATCAGTCCCCAAAAATATGCAATCAGTCTCCAAAAATACAGATTGGTGTCTGCTTCATTAATGCGCTGTCATTATAGCTAAATGTCATATATAATTCCTGCAACTTTCATTAACATATTGAAAAAAATATAACACAGTATGACTGCAAAAACAAGTAATGTTTGTTGTCAAAAACTAACAAAATGCAGAACTTTAAAAGCAGGAAGAATTAAACAGAAACAATGTCAAAGATAAAGCTACAGTACGTGCTGTCCCCTGGAACTGCTGCCATGGCACCTTTGACTGTGACCATAACTAACGTAATAAGATTATTATCTGCTAGGCCAGGTAAAATCTACTGTATCATATCAACAGTACACAGAGCCAAAGTTTACATATATGATTTAATGAAATAAATTGGGACTGATGGCATTTGCAAACTGCCTTTGCGTGACATTTAGAACTTTAAATCACTTTTACTTTAATAACTGTGAAGATCAATTTTATCACTGAAACGCATTCTCTCAATGAAAAGCAGAAAATCAACAACAACCTACAATATTCTTTAACATCACTGAAACTGAAGGCTTGCTCATCAGGCCAACAAGCAGGTCTTACAACTTTAACATGGGCAGTTTTGGTTCACAGGGGAAACAGGTCCAAATAGGGAGCAGTGCTCCACCTGGGCGTCTCCTTTGATGCGTCATTGACAGTCATATGTCTAATTAGTGTTGACAGAAGGTGGACTTTGGGCAGTGCAGGACTATTACAGGTGAAACAGGATAAGGGCTCATCCCAGTCTTATATACAGTTTAGTTTTCTTCTGTTATGTTTATACTGTGGACCATGTTTATGCATTCAGATACAACACAAGGATTTGCTGTTTCCACTGTCATCATTGATTTTATTGATATCTAAATAAAAAGCTCATACCATCCTAGTGTCCGGACTTGTGCTACAACAAAATCATACAAATCACTGGAGGGTTTAAGTTAATTGATGTTTTCAGTAACATTTAAAACATATTTGAGATAGATTTTGTGTGTTTGATGATTGATTTCCTGTCTGTTATGTTTTTATACAAACTGTAACTGGTGTGCTGTCTTGGGTAGGTCTCCTTCAAAAAAGACATTTCTATCTTAAGGGACCTCCTGGTTAAATAAAGGCCATAAAATGCTTGCATATATTCCTACATATAGATATGTAATAAATGCAATTCATATACCTCTATTTTTAACATGTGAAAATCCACTAAAAATAGGTGATAGACTCCTTTTCTTACTGCCAGAAGTCTAGAGCCATATTCAGAGCTCTGCAGCAGACGAGAATACCTTTCTGTGCATTTATTTTACCGATGTGTCGTGTTGGATGTCACAGACCGGCTGGAAAACAGGTTAGTGAACAGTAGAAAGCAGCATGAAGGCCTGTGAAAATGTTACGGTGGTAACTTCTTTTTACACGTCTCTTACTTATTCAGTCTCTATTTCAAACTCGGGGCAGACTAATTTGGATTGATGTGTGAGCGCTGCTTGGACAGAGACAGTAGGACATTTTTTTTGTGCTAGCTCATCATTGTATTTTGCTGCGAAAGGAGCTAAAATTAGCTCATTCACCCAGATGTTGTATTTCCACCTATGTCAACTGGAGCCAGAGCCGATAAATACCTGTGACCACTGCAGTCATTTGACCCTGGTGTGAATACCAATTCTAACCTTCCCCATTACAAACAAAAGACAGATGTTCATGGGTGTTAGTGGATTTTTTTGTGCAGTGTGAAAGGGGCTCTAATTAAGTTTTCTGTGACTTCAAGCTTTTCTCATAAAAACAAATTCAAAACTCTGTTGAATCCAAATCCTACACTGGTTGCTGTGAGAAACTGCAAGCCTTTAGTTTAATCATACGTTGAGTCATTTTGAGACGTATTTTAAGACTTGTGGCCATCACATTACAGCAAGTGGTTTGAGTACTTGCATTAAGGTGATAGTGGTGCATTTCAAGGTTTTTTTTAACAACTCACCGATAAGGCTTGTCAGAGTTATGAATCCTGCGGTGGTTCCTCACCCCAACATATGTAGAGCTGGTGTAGTCGCACACATCACACTTATACATCTTCTGCATACCACATTCTGTGATAGAGGACAAAGGAAACAGATCTACACCTTTCTGAAAACACTGACGAAAATCATATGGCAATATTTGGCGACAAAAGAACAGTGGCAAAGAGGGAAAGCTCTGATGAAGACAGATGATGAGTGTCATCTAGTAAATATCTTAAAACAATTTATCTTCAAATGCTAATACACAGTCAGACTATAAAAACATGCCTTACCTTCATCTGTTACCCGCTCAGCTTCCTCCACCATGGCCACGGTTTCAGTGACTGGTGTGAGGGCTGCCGTGTCACCACTGAAGCTGTGCTGCTCCCTTTCATGATTTCTTAACTGGCTCTATGTAAGGAAAAAACACACACACACACACACACACACACACACACACATTATATGATTTCTGCACAAAAACAAACATAACATGCACTCGACATTCATAATAGCTTTTAAGATATACGTTTTACTACCTTAGGACCTGCTAGCAAAACGGGTCTGATCAGATGTTTGTTTGATTTACACACTAGTTAAATGGAGCTAAACGAGACAAACAAAGAAATACTGCATAATTGTTCGCCCATTTATAAATTGTGGCCTCTAATACCCCTTTTCCACCATGTGAGCTCTGATTCTTGAACTGGTTCCATTCAAGATTGTTAGGACCTTGGTGCTATGTAGGGAACCGGCCTGTATTTCCAGTTTTTGCGTGGAACCATTGTAATCAAGGGTGTTACAGCAATTGAGGGTGTTGCATAATCCAAGTAGTAGCAGAACTGCTCATTACATTAATTAACTGCAATTTTTTGTTGTGTTATTAAGTATGGACCAACTATTAATGATACCACTGTACACTCTTTTTTTTCTTATCTTTTCTCACTTGACGTCTCCATTGTTTCCTTGTCCAACCTCTCTTTCCAACTTGTAGAATATGACACACCCACACTCACAGTTCGCACTTCAGGTCAAGGAAAACCTGCTTTTTTTGGTTCTAGCTGAGAGCCGAGTTTTCGAGTTCTGAACCAATTTATTTTTGGTCGAAATACCGCAAATATTCAAAATAAGGTGCGGGAACTGGTTTCATGTTGGTGGAAAAGGGGTATAAGTAATAAAAGATTCTTTTAAAGGCACAATAGATATGAAGGTATGGACAAAAACATGAGAAACAAATTGTCTTCTATCTAAATATTCTATGATAAATGTTTTGTACTAGTCAGTCTCAACAAAATATCTACACCATGGACATGTAGTGGGGGGACATGCAGTGATCTTCAGTGACTGTTTTTATGTGCACAAAATATTCCGTTTTATTGCCCTTATTCCGAAAAAGACAATATTCCTACTAAGTTAATAGCTAATGAAATGAATATTCCACTAATATTCATATTTACATGCAGCTGTGCATACTCAGATTAACATGCCCTAACATGTTGTTTATCACATCAAAATAAAGAAAAGTAGAATTGCTGGAGCTGCTTGTGCCATTCTGCTTCTTTGCATTAAAATTAGATTTTTTTCAAAGTTTTCCACCAGTGGCAGACTTGTTGGACCATCCAAATACAGCCTCCCTCTTTACTTCCTTCAACCATCTTCTTGAAAAGGTCAGTGCTGCTATATTTGTGCATATTCAAAAACCTGGTGATATCCAAGTCTTTCAGAATGTTTCAAAGTAGGTGAACCAGAAATGTGTCCTCCAGGCATGCATCTCTACCCCAGCCTTGCAAACTGCAGGTTTGTGTACAACAGTCCAAGACATCGCACAGAGCTGATCATACAGATACAAGAGGCCATGTGTAGCCAACTGTAGTAAAAAACCCAACTGGATCGCATATTGTGAATGGGCTGTATACATGCTCAAAGGATGCACCTAAAACCCCAATAATACCGGCATATCCCACATCTTAATTGTAAAATGCTACTTTTGAAAAATGACCCATACCAAATTTGGAATACTGTCATATATGGAATAATAGTCGAATAGTTAGTGTGCATGCAAACTGAGTCAGTGATGCACCATGCAGCCTTTACCCTTCACAATAACTTTCCTAGCTCAACTCCCAAAGCTGCTGGATAATATGATGAACTTGTTAAATGATTAATAATCTCTGCTGCAGATGGCCACTGGAGTCCCATGATAGCGGAGGGATCAATAGTTTTCTCCTTTGCCTGCATCATCAAACCGACCGGGGCACAGACGCAGGTAATTTAACTTATCTCTTTAGGTCTTAACTCACCTTTAGTGTTTGGGCTGCTGCCAAACAAAAACAGATGTTGACAGGAGACAAGTCTCACAGCAAATATAGTGTGTGTCACATACAAATGCGGACATCTGCCTGCACATGGATGTAGGTGCATGTGTTTGTGTGTTGGGGGGGTGGGGGGGTCCAAACTGTGTAGCAACTGGATTTTCATGCCTCCTTACAAACCTGTCTGCATATTACAGATCTACCAATATACTGTGCATATATGTTGAGGCTGCATGATTATAGCCAACATGATAACGATTATTTGATCAATATTGAGATCATAATTATTTGTCACGATTTATCATTGATATTGGTGATAACATACATTTATTGCACTTTTACTTTTAAATCAACAGAGCTTTTACTTTCACCTTGTGCTACATTTCTGCTGATTAACAAAGCTTTGCATCAAAACTATTTACTGCTCCTTACAAAACTATTACTAAGACTTAAACATTCTTTACCTGAATTCAATTCATCTCCTTGGCAAAAAATATACATTTAATTGTACCCAAAAATAAAGCATACCCACAGAGTGCAATTGGATGCAAACATTGTTTTTCTGGCCACATATCTTGGCCATATGACTGCACTGATTATTTCAGTCTGTCAGTCTGTCTTTGAGAGATGGATGGATGCGTATTCAGTGCTGTATTTTAATTTCTTTTTTAACGTTTTTTTTATTTTTTTTTTTACGGTGGTCACAGTACCGTGACACACTGTACAGCATGTACTTTTATGGATATCTTAGTTGACGCTGGATAAAGACAGGGATTCATAACTCATCTTGGTCTTCATACATTCATCATTCTGCAGACTGTGGTGTTATTTTGGTGGTTTACCAAGTCAGCTGCGTTGCTTATGATTTGCTGCATCCAAACAATAGATTATGATGGTTGATTGACAATGATTTTTCTTTTGTCCATCTGCAAATGAAATGCAACATTCAGAAAAAAATTTCACAAAGTTCTGCTGCAGGGTGCTGCAGGGTACCAGCATGGCAGCTCTTTAAAGTGGAGGCTGGCTGATGGTTTAGGAGGCGCTTGATTTGATATGCAGCTGAGTTTTCTATGAGCGGAGCACGCATTTTAAACATCATCATCACAGTCGATTATGTTCATTAAATTGTGTGAAGCCAACATGGTGATTAATATTCGATTAGTTGTGCAGACCTAATATGTATTCAGCGCAGTTATTTGAAAAAATAAGAACTTCTTCTTGAAAATATCACATACACTGTGACCTTTGCTGTGTTCCAATCAAAAACACGTCACGTCTTCTCTCAGACTCTGGGTCTGACAGACAGGAACAAGTGTTGATTAAAGACCATAATCACCTGTTTGACTTCATTTTCTCTGATTTAGAAGCAGGAAAAGATCCTCTATTACATATAGAGACAATAGGGCTGAAACGAATGATTATTTTCATTGCTGATTAACGTGCCGATTAAAAAAATGCCCATAATATTTTCCCAGAACCCAATGTGACACATTTAAACAGCTTCTTTCATTCCAACAAAAGCCTAAAACTCATTTTTCAGTTTACTAAAATATTAAGAAGAGACGTGTCAAATTCACACATTCACTGAGGACATTTGTGGCATTTTAACTTGGAAAAAAACTTTCTGTACAATGTGTTTTTTAGAAAATATGATGAGGACATGGATGAAGATGACAATTAGAGCTGTTAGTGAGGGGTGAACTGTTACACAATATAAGAGTGAGCTTGAGAAAACAAAAAGATGGACTGCCAGTGTTATATTTGAAGGAATACTTAATACATAAACAAATATGGTATAGGAGTGGCCTCTGTTGATTCCCATCCCTTGTACAGTATACGACTCAGCATGGTCTACATCTGTCTCTTCCACCATGATGAGGCTTGTTGTTCAGACTACAACACCAGCTACCTCAATGGATTCCTACACTCTGAACATTATTATACACTACTTTAAGAATCTGATTACATATCAAAAAAATGATTAAAAGCTGCATGTGAGCGTTGACGTCTCCTCACCTTGTAATGGAAGGTATCTGGGCACTGCTTACACTGGTACATCCTGGTCTTACAGTGGTGAATCATATGGCTCTCGAGGTCTTTACTGTCTGAGGCGATGTGTTCACAGATGGGACACTGATACGGCTGCCTCTGCCTGTGCACCCGTAGGTGCTGTTTAATGTAGCCCTTATTGCCGCTGCTGTAGCGACACAGGCGGCACCGGTATGGCCTGTCACTGCCAGGTATGAAGTCCACCAGACCACCGTCAGGAGATGTGACCAACCCGTCCATTCCTGGGATGCTACACATGTAACTCCCAGCTCCGTTCCCTGTGACCACACCGGCTACGGCTCCGTTTTGGAACTGCGCGTTGTCCTGAAGCTCTTTTAAGATGTCCTCATCTGAGGCGTTCTGGTCCGAGCGCTCTCTCAGTCTTTCGATGACAGTGAGAAGTGACAGGCTGATGCCGGCTTTAGTGGCAGGGCCCTCCTCGTCTCCTTCCCCCAGGCACAGGGAGCCCAAATCTTCTTCTCTGCCCTCGCTATGAAGTTCCAAGTCCAATAAAGCAGCCGTTGTCCCTTCGTCAGAGGCCTTTGGTCCTGCTGTGGTCACATCTACAGGTTTCTGGCCCGTGTTTGGGCTCTGGGCCTGGGCTGTAATTGTCTTCAGACTTACCTTGTTGCTAGAGGTGGGAAGCTCAGGGGTCCTCATAGGCATAGCTACCAGGACCTCAGCTGCCAGAGAGTGAAGGCGGAGCGACTCAGAATGAGTCCTCTTGCGCCCAGCTGGGGGGATGTTTTCATCTCGTGGCGAGTCGCTACCCATAGCGACAGAGGATTTGATATCAGATGCTAAAGGCTGGCTGTCAGATGTGCAGCCAGGGACCACTTCATCCTTCACAGCTCCCACACGGTCCCGCTTCTCAACCTCTGCATCCAGTAAGCTCTTATCCCTGTCCGCATCTGGGCTGAGAAGAAGTGGGTTAGTCGCCATGACTGAATCCTCAGCTGAAGGAAGGCGTTCTACAATCACGTTGATGTGGCCGGCACTGTTGGGACTGCTGTTGATAATCTTCTGAGCTGATGATAGTAAGCTGTCCGTGACAGAGGTGCTATCATGGTGATTATCAATCTCCACCTCAGACTCCGCCTCTGTCGTCACCTGCACCTCCACCATGGGCTCCTCAGAGGTCAGGTCTTTGATAGGGTACACACTTTCCTCCTCCTCCTCTGTTTTTGGAATTTCATTAGAAACAGAATGATTCAACACATCCCTTTTGTTCTCAACAGCCATTGGCACACAGAGTTGGAGCTTGAAGGCTGTGGGCAGCTTTTGCAGGCTTTTATCTTGAAGAACTGGGGAAAGAACAACTATTTCCTCTCTGGTTGCAGCAGTGTTAGCTGTAGCCTGGACCTCTCTCCTTGCGGTAGCTCCATCTTCATCCTCAAAGATGGGGTAAGAGCAGTCAACCAGGCCAGCGTGTTTCCAGGCATGGGTCTTGAGCATTCGCTGCTGGCTGCAAACGTAGCTGCAGATCAGGCAACGGTACAATCCATACTCCTCGTAGCTATACCATTTCTTTTTCTGCGCTAGCTCCTTGGAACCGTCCAATGAACTTTTGATCACCTCGGTTCCCATACTGCCACTGCTCCCAGTCCAGTCCCCATCCGGACTCCTTAAAACCTCTTCTTTGCACTCGCTGTAGGTGGCTGTTAGAGTGGAATTTGTCCTCAGGTTGCCACCATTGTCGAAGTGCTGCCTGACATGTGCCTCCAGCTGCCTCTGGTCTCTGGAGGTAAAGCGACACTCAGAGCACATGAGGATGAGGTCACTGTGCTGCTCATTGTGTTGTTTCAGGTGTTCTTTCAGCAGGGGCAGCGTTTGGGAGAGATAGGGGCACAGGCTGCACTGATAGCACGTCACTGTCCGCTTGTGGTTGCTGCCATTTGGGTTGCCGGCTACGTCTGTTAAAGTGGAGGTGATGTCATTGTTACTGTCACTTGACACGGGAGAAGAACAAGTGCCATCAGTCGTGCTGCCATCTATTCGCACCTCCTCTTCACTCTCCTGCCCCTTAAACGTCCTCTTGATTTTCTTATAGGGAGAGCCTCCTCTGCTCCCCCTCGTCCCCTCCTCAGCTCCTCCTCCCACTGCAGAGGAGGCTCTTTTCTGTCCCACGACGGTGCAGCGGCGCTGGGGCCGCTTCTCCACAATTTTGCTGAGCTTCTCAATGACCTGGATCAGAGAATCTGCTGCTTGTTTCTGCTGAAAACTCTGGGGGGCGTCCTCCTCTTGCTGGGTTTGGGTCTGAGAGAGGGATCCCAGTGCTGATGGAGTGGAGGAGGAAGAGGAGGATTGTGTGATGAGTACAGCTACATTGCTGATCTCCTCCATGACCTGGCAGACAGTAGGGAAGAGAGAAAAGACTGTTTACTGGTTGGTACTTTATGAATTTGAACAGATGTGATCCCTTACTTATATGGATACACACACGTTTAAATACAATATTAAAAAGTCCAGAGTTTAACCAACCTTCATACAAAAAACTCATACAAACAATCTGTGAAGTGTAGGATAGCATGTTCTTATAGCAAATCATTGTCAATATAGAATACCTGTCTACAGTATCGTTAGATTATTTTTTTTAGACCTATTCATTTAGTCTTTGAAATACTAAAAAACAGTGAAAAATGCCCATCACAATCTGCCAGAGACCACAGTGACCACAGTTAAAATCGCATGTTTTTCCCCAACCAAAACTCAAAGTTATTGCATTTACAATTAAAACAGACAAATCCAACCAGTCTTCATGTTTAAGGAGATGGAATTTTTTTTTTTTTTTACGATATTTTTGGGGCATTTTAGCCTTTAATTGACAGGACAGATGAGTGTGAAAGGGGGAGAGAGAGGGGGGGAGTGACATGCAGCAAAGGGACATGGGCTGGACTCGAACCCGGGCCGCTGCGGCAACAGCCTTGTACATGGGGCGCCTGCTCTACCCACTAAGCCACCAGCGCCCAAAGGAGATGGAATTTGTGGATGTTTGATAAATGACTTTAACGATTATGTTTATCAAAACAGCTGTCAATACACTTTTTTTGTCCACTTATAAATTTATTGCATAACCAAAGCAGTGCTATAGAAGACAGTTAAGACTAGTTTGTGACTCTAGGGTTTGTGTTGACCGACAGTAATTTAGTATCGCTTTAGCTTGATTTTCACATTTTCATCTAAAAAGGAGTCAAAGTGGTCAAAACTCTGCAATTCATGCAGAGGTCACTATTAAAAATGTCAAAGAGTGGTGACTCTCGAAATTTTTATGTTATTTATTGATTATATATATTAAAAAAATTTAGCCTTGAGCCTGACTTAACACTGCAGGAAACCCTACACATTCTTATGAATGACAAGACAAGAAAAATACTGACTGAGAGTTTCTGTTCTGTATCAACTGCAATTTACACTACTGTAAATTGTAACATTTCGACAGCAAAAAAAACAGGAAGGAATTGCATGTGTGTTTCCTTTTTCAAATCTCTACTACTGCCACACATTTGTAATATATGGCTGAGGTGGAGAAGAAATTAGCATGCATGTTGCTGTTCTGCTCACCAAGGTAATGGTGTTAGAATAAGACGAAAAGCTTGCAAACACATATTGCATGTTCAGTTAACTAGTGAATAAGCAGGTCCATACAGAGGACCTGCAGAACTGCACTGATTTCAGCAATATAGACACTGCTTGTAAAACTCAGAATGCTGTCACTGTCATGTGTGTGAAAATTGTGTGTGTTGTATTCAGTTAGCATTAAAATTGTGTAGTTAGAAGAAATGTCAAAAATAATATTTATTGTTAATAAGTAATTAATAGATTGGCAATTTGGCAAATTAATTTTTGTTATCTCTGCTCCATATTGAACCTTCCATTTTAATGGCAATGTGTCCCACATTTTGTTATTGACTTTTCCAACAAATGTTTAAAGTTTTCTTGAAGCATTCATTATCAAATAAAATTTCTGATTCAAAGTTTCTACTAAAATCTACTAAGACATTCTTTTAGCCTGCTTGGGGTAAATTTAGGTTTTAATGTATTGTGTGGGGTTATTTTTGTGAATGAATATTGTCCATCACATTATGAGCAAAAAATAAAAAATACATGCGTCTGTGTTCTGAGGATTGTACATGTGACTGAGTGTTTTGCTCTTTGTATGTTAGCATGTAGGGCTGGGGAATATATTGATACTGCGATATGAGACAAGATATTATCTTACATATCGTATATTTTATGTGTTATCTATATCTATCTATATCTATATATGATTTTGTACATATTGTCCAGCCCTATTAATTTTGTGTTTTAGGGTAATAAGGAGCAAGTAAGTCTGGCATCAAGAGTTTTGCACAGTAAAACTCAGTAAACGCTATTGAAACATACAGCAAGAGTGTAACAGTGACCACTGGTTCTGTCAGCTACATTTCTAAATAAGGATGTGCTCTTCCTTGAGAAAACTATTTACATTTTACAAAAAGATGTAATGTTTTTACCACAAAAAAATAAATAAAAACAAACAATTGACCATACTGACACTTTGTATCACAGTATTGACCACAGGTCTAATGAGGGGATTGGCTGTTCAGAAGAAAAGGAAAGTAGCCCAAATGACCACCATGATAAGTATGATAGCTTAACTCACTCATGATAAGCACTGTCACTGCTAGTCAATACACAGGCCTGTAAACACTGTGCACCATGTGCATCTGTTTACAAACTAAGCCTGAGGGAAATGATCCTAACTCATGTGGTTGAATTCCTTTATTCTCTGCAAGTCCAAAACTTTCCTCTTTCTCACTTTCTGACCACAAATGGCCTTCCTCTTTCTCCTACTTCTGCTTCTGTATGACTGTATCAAAACAGTAGGATGCATGTTTGGAGAAGGGTTACCACATGCAAGAGATATTGGCTACTGTCCAGCATAATTCTTAATTCTGCCGGGTGGAGCCACACAGACACTGACCTATTACTATTAACACTGGATTCCAGAATAATTCAGTCAGTCATAAAAACTTCTTCTATGAGCAATGTCTTATGCAAGCAGTGGAAATGTGCCAAATAAAACAACTCCTGGTGTGATAACTTAAAAGTTTGTCGCTTGTAAAGATAAAAAGCTAAAGCTGCTGTGGTACATTTGATCCATTTTCATAAGGTTGAATGTGACTGTGGTCAGTATAGACACCATCATGTGCTTTAACCAGTCTCAGATGAGCACCTGTTATGTCAGGATCTAAAAATATTTCATCCACTTTCACTCCCCTGTAGAATGAAGTTGAGCACAGCCTCACAACTCCCACTGAAACACCGAAAAACCACTTGGCCAAATTTACCGGCTAATGTTAGCATACACGCTAAAGCTGCTGCGACCCTAAAAAGATTATAATATTAAGAAAACACGACATTTGAGTCAAAGGCAGCACTCTTAGCCTCATAGTTAGCTTCACAGCTTGCTGCCTGCTAGTCAAACACACACACACACACACACACACACAGGCACACAGGCAGACACACGACTCTCACACAGTGCTAGCAGTTCCACACATGAATGTACAAGGGCATTTTAATGATCTTTTCGGTTAATGTGTGACGGAGGAGCGCGCGGCAGTATTTTAATAAGAACATACTCACTGACACGGAAAGCCTCGACGCTCTTTGTCCTCAACACATAAACCTGCTTTGTTTTATTCGTTAGCCATAAAAAGTGGCCTCCCTCTCTCCCACATTGCAAAATGGCGAGGATGGAATATCAGTCACGTGACTTTGAGTTTGGGTCAGGTGACCAACGCGGAGCAATGATTGACAGGTTGTCTGATGCTACTTTCAAATGCTGCTCGTAAAACACTGCTTCACATTTTCGAGCGACTTGTCGGTGCTTTCAGGGCGTTTGAGTGACATTTTACAAATAAAGTGACCAATTTCGTCATTGCAAATACAAAGTTAATAAGAGAAAAATGTACCAGACCTGTATGCCCTAAATTATGACCACAGTTTTAAATCATTACGAGTGAGTTAGTTTTGTTCAGCTAGTTAAGGTACCTATCAAAAATGATCAGGACTTTGATGGGTTTTGTAAAAAAAAATGTCTTGGGTAAGGTCAGTCTGTAGTTTTGATCTGGTTTTGTTTTATGCATTTTGATGTTAAAATCATAATAAAGATTTATCAGACTATGTAGTTGCCAGTGTTGGGGAAGTTACTCTCAAAATGTAATGTATTAGCTACATATTATTATTTACCTTCATTTGGAAGTAATAAAGTACTTTACAAAATCACTCTCTGTGTAGACCTCAGAGGAGCTACTAGGTATTTTAAATGGATGAGGGTCATGTTGTTTCTCAACAGGTAATCAAAGCACAGAAGCTCCAGTTTATTACAGTTAATTTCAAATCCAGTGCTGCAGGTCTGACCCATTCATGCATTCACATACAGTGGTTAGCACTTTGTATTAAAATCCCCTGCTTATATTAATAATAGCGTGATGATATAGAACAATTAAACAGTCTAGACTATTTAAAATAAATGAATAGCCTTGGACACAGGGAGGGTCAGGCAGAGGATCAAAGTCTGATAATTATGAGATATGGGTAAATATTTGTGGGCCAATGATATGAAACACCATTAATAAATATTAAGGTTAACACAACAAACAGAATGGCGTGTAATGAAGTCACTATGTTGAGGGCAAATTAAAACTGTATTATATTGGATAACAGGATTATCAATGGCTGCAAAAAGACAAAGGTAACCTCCTGTCCCTTTGGGATACCAACATGCTATCACATCCCTGAACAAGACAGCCGACGTGGAAGAGGAATAGATAAACTCTTTTAAAGCTATGGGGTGTGTGTCTTCATTTGAGTGTGATTTAATGTTTTGCAGTTCTATCAGAGCTCAGGTCTTCCTGAGAATACATTGTACATTTTTTTCTCCTATCCTCAAGAAGATGGCTAATTGTCTTTGTGCCTAAAGAAAGGCTAAATCCTTTTCTAAATGCAGTCAGTGTATCAAGAGGAAGCACAAATCAAACCAAAGGTAGTGTATTATTTTATTTATTTAATTATTTTTACTTTTTTTGAGTTTTCACCATTTCTTAGTGACATCTTGTCATTTGATTACTGATGTTAGAAAAAGGAATAGTGCCTACCTATGTGGCTTCTAGGGATGCATAAAAACATAACTGTAAAGCTTTCAGCAGTGTAACTGTAGGACTGTATATGTGTCTGTGTGCACTGGTCAAAGCATGTTTTCCAAAGCCCATATTTAAAAGACTTTGTGGTGGAGTCAATGAATCAATGAATTCTGAAGAATCTCAAAGGAGCAGGAGGCTATGTCAAGGTATGTGTTGTCTTCATGTTTGACTTCGACTGGCAAAAAAGTGCATGATGGGTTAGAGAGTTTGTACATTTATGAACAATATTTAGTGTTTGTCATATCCCAACCAAGTGTGATATTAATTCACCAGTTACTGAGTAAGTAATTATCTGTATAACAATCAGTTATGTAGCCTATCTGTAATAATCTTTAACTATTAGAAGCTGTATTGTGTTACTCAAAAAAATGATCATCTTCTCTGGACCAAAATCATATTTGCCTGTTTACTCGACTGCATCGGAGTGCTTCCAGTGGCCTTACTGATCTACTGTGAATCAAGACTCTGTAACTGCATTGCCTAATGTTTTCAGAAACATATTTTAGTGTACTGTTTAGCTGTAAAATGAGAAGAGTTTGCTCCAGCTGATGGGTGGTGCTTGGTACTTCAGTCAACCATTTCCAGTATGGTGACCACATAATGTTGTTGAACTCATTCTACAGGTCTGACCACAATCCACTGTCACTGAGTCTTTTGACGCTGAGATCTGAAAAGCAACAGAGTTGGCTCCTCAGGAATTGTCATTCTTTCAATTGCAGGTACTAATCTGTCTGCATCAGTTTTCTCATCTTTCTTTTGTTCATACTTAAGTTTAGGAAATCAAGAATTTGAGTAATATTGCAATTTGAATGCACAGTCCATTACTATTCCAAACTAGGATGTAAAGTATTTATGTTCCTAAAAATTATGTACAGTGTGTGTGTATCTGTCATATTTAAAAATACTATATCTGTGTTTAGCAAATTCTAGCTAAAATAGTGTAGCCGGTTTAGCCCACATATTGTAAACCACACTGTTTACTTATTATTAGATAGACACAATTTTTAGAGCCGTAGCTCAAATGAAGTTCTCCATGACCCTAATTTTTTGGGTTTGAGAGAAGTTTGACTTTAGCTGTGACCATCTTGCAGATTTCTAATTTCTCTGAAATCTGCAGTGACTCAGTGGCCCTGCAACGCACTGGTACTCTTGTGAAATTATTTAATTCAGTTTTAATCATTCAGACAAGTGTCACTGCTGATGTAAAGTGTGTACTTCTAATAAATGTTCATGTACAACACAGGTCTGGTCTGCAGAAAGGATTTGAAGCATTTTCTAAGGAGAGACCTGGAGTACCCTCTAGTGGTCAAACACAAAAACAACACCCTAGTGGCCTGTAAATCTTTCTTTGAATCCCATGGTATCCTAACACTTGTGATTTAACCAGCCAAGAGTAAGAGTGCTCAGTGTGGTAACATGTTTTGTGGAGCAGAGCACGAGTGTCTGTCTCCTTGAAAAATACTTAAATATCCCATCTGTGGGTGTCATGGATATTTGTACTTTTAAATGTGGTGGTGTCCAAAATATCCATAGAAGTCAGGTTGGTGGTTGATTTAAGCTTGATGGAGGCATTATGGTTGTTCAGAATGTATCAAAATCTCCCATGAATGCGTCCAAACACCCCAGATATCATCCTGAAAGCTCTAATAATGTACAGGCTTCTTTGTGCATGCTCCCACCGCAGAGGTTTCCCATCCAGGCATGACAAATGTTAGCATATGCAGAGGCAAATTTCTTGCCCATAGCTGTACATTTGATTTGCAGAAAAGACTCTCTATTAAATTGAAAATCGTAACTGGTCAAACTCATTTCCAATAGGTTTATTTTATGGCCTCTATGCCCTCCCCAATATCATTATTACTATATAAACTGTAAACGTACTTTCAATTGCTGTATATTGAAACTCTAAACACCTATCAATCAGAAATAAAAGAAACATATTTATAAAACAGCCATGGTTATCACTGTGGACCTCAGGTTTCACACAATTCAT
Organism: Epinephelus moara; assembly: GCF_006386435.1. Classification (NCBI taxonomy): domain Eukaryota; kingdom Metazoa; phylum Chordata; class Actinopteri; order Perciformes; family Serranidae; genus Epinephelus; species Epinephelus moara. Next base: position 8,452,101 of record NC_065506.1, on the reverse strand, counting down.
ACAACAAATCAAACCAGTATTTGGCAAACAAAACAACAACAACATGGGAACAAGGAAAAGGAAATTGTATCACCCAAAAGATGTTTCAGTTGTATTCAAACCACATGTGATATTCAGTGGAACATAGTTCTGAATAATTTTATAAAATTCCCTGCAAACATAATATTACAGTAACCTACAAACAAACAAACAACAACAACAAAAAACTTTTACTGAAATAGAAACTGGAAAAAATGATTATTAAGATTCACCAGGTTTACAAAGAAAGAAACGTGCTACAGTATTTTCCTCGTTCATGCCAGCAAGATAAAGGTTTTTATTTTATCTTTCTTATCCTTATTGTATGATTTAATTGAGGGGAGGTTCTTTGAAATGCCTTTAGTGGCTTCTAATCTCTCCGTCACATTTCTTTTTTAATCTTGTAAATTTTATACTGTCTGTTTTTAACATTATGTGCAAACTAAACTAAACTAAACTAAACTAAACTAAACTAAACTAAACTAGAGCACTCGGAGAGCACAGACCTCCGTCAAGCAGCTCGGATTTCCCGCCATTTTATTATTTCATCCCCTTCGCTTCAACCGATCAACACCAAAATTTTATCATCTTTTACTTGTGACATTATCAACCTTTCCTGAAAATTTCATCAAAATCTGTTCAGAACTTTTTGAGTTATTTTGCAGACAAACAAACAAACAGACAAACGCCGGCAAAAACATAACCTCATTGGTGGAGGTAACTAGTTGTTGTTGTTATAAATCCAATGTCACTCCTTTTTTTCGGACCACCCCTGTGGTTCTGTGGTTGAGCCACACATTTTCAATTCCAATACATTTTAGAGTGTCAGTTTTTTATTTTCTTTTGAGATGTTCGACCTTTAGGCCTTTAGTATTTGTTGAATAGCAGATAAATTACATGGGTGGTGTTACAGCGTAAAATGGCAAATTTACAAATAATCTCAACCGGTAGTTTGCCATTAGAGGAATTTAATCTGATGTGGGAGTGAATGATGAGGGTTTTGAATCATCTTTATATTGGTAATAAGATGCTTATTTTAATCCCCTATTATGCTGTTGAATATCACATCCACATACTTTGTTCCATCATGTCTTTATTACAACCTTCAGTGGGAATAAAATTCAGATCATTGTTAGGTAGACCAAATTGAGACAAATGAAGTATTTTGTGACAACACAGTCACATTTTTATTCTGTTCTGTACAGGCAGGCTTTTGGGAACATCTGGTTTACATCCTCACACCAATATTATTACATTCACAGTGCTATGAGACCTGACCAGTTTACATGGTACTCTTTTGTTCTGAAGGCTTTTTTAACAGTTCAGGTATGTACTCACAGTTGTTTGTGATGTATTGGTTGAGGTGTAGCATGTTAGTCTGTTCCCTGTAAGGGAGAGACCTGGAAAAGTTTTCTCAGGTATCCTGATTTTGCTTGAGGAAACATGAATTTTGCTGCTGTCTTTGGTCTCTGTAGTTGTTTGATGGTAGTTCCTTTAGTCGTCTGAGCTCTGTTATTTAGGCCAAAAGACAGAATCACTTTTTTCACTGTGGTGGAGGAATCCCTTGGCCAATGTGGCTTCAGGATCTCTAAAGGTTGCCCTTGGGAATCTGTCAGTTTGTAGATCTGGTACTTTGAAAGGTAGGTTTCTGGATACATTGGAGTCACCCACAATCAGCCACTTCTTTTACTCCAGCCAAGCATCTTTCTAGGTGTGTTGAGGTGTCTTGTGGGTGTGCTTGTTGATGTCTGTGGTGTGGAGGCTGCATTTACATGGTTCAGGTCCAACCAGCTCTGAAGAGCTGATTTCAACCTGGTGGTCCTAATTGGAGTCAAGGCATTGTCCAGTATGATGAGATGACATGTAGTTGGTGTGTTCAGTAGAGTCATCCAGCAAAACCTCCATATCTCCTGGAAAGGGGCTGTGAAAGGGCCTCAGTCTGTGTTGATGTGGTTGTGGCAGGCACATGAGCATGCACCTGTGCTCTGGTGATCAGCTGACCCAGTTTTGCTGATTCAGATTGGTTAACTTTTTTGTCAGTAAGGGTTTAAATAAACATCCTTTAACCTGGCAATTTGTTTTGCTTGCCTTTTTTTTTTTTGAAAGTTACCTCCATTTAACTGTGTTACTCCCCCCTCCCCTAGACCTCTGGCGGGGATGTAACAATTACACTGACAAATGGGAGGGAAGAAAATATATGGGGAAGTTGCGCAATATTTTCGCAACACATTTACACTCCTACCTCATCACATATCGATGTTTGGTCATGGACTTTCCATATCCAGATACGATGTGACAGGTACCCTGGGTGTGTTGGTTGTTGACATTCTGGGACACCATGTCAAGTTCTGCCTGTTACATGCATTGTCTTCTTTCAAATTACTCTTCCGTTGTCACAGGAAATTTACATACTCTTTCAAGATAAACACACGATGTCGGTACGACACTCTTTGTATTTTGATGTTTGACGAATTGAATTTTTTTTTCCTCCAACAACTAACACATGGGGATAGGCAACGAAAACACGTGGTTAGGTTTAGGAAAAAAAGAACAGTGTTTGGAGTTATGATCTTAAGGGACATGAACATCGCTCTCCCAGGTGTAAGTAGGTGTCTGCTGGACCCATCCACCACCACTTCCATCTGCCCTATTCAGACTTTTGCCACCTTCACTTTCGTTCATGTCCTGCTGCGTTTCCCCCTGATGCCGCCGAGCGCTGTTAAACTATAACAGTGACCATGCTGATGTTAAAGGATGGCTGTTTTCGTCAGTGTCTCACGCTGCAAGTCCCTACCCAAGATTTCGACGACTTCAGAGTGAGACCGGGTTGATTTGGCTGGAAAACAACATCTCTATTTTGTGAAAATAACTTTATTGTATGTAACTGGAGAGAAAGACATATTCTCTTGTGTAGATTAGGGCAATATGTTAAAGGGACATTGTGTAACATTTTCAGTTGTTTATTGGCAAAAAATGATGTCAGCATTCATAAATATGTCATCATTGGTGTACTATTACCTCCACCAATAATAAATTTCGGCAGGCCAGCGCTGCGTGACTGAGAAGCCGAAGGAGAGGAGCAGAAGCCCCGGCACTACTGCAGTGGCCAGTTGCTAACAGCGGCTAAGAGCTAACAGCGACAAGTGGCTCAACCTCACACACCTCATCCCTCTCCTCGCATCAAAGCGCCACTGTTAGCTGTTAGCGTCGTCGCTAACAGTGGCTAAAAGTGGCTAACAGCGGCGCTGTCCTGTGATTGCATTACCTTTCTCCTTCAGCAGCTCTCTCCACCTGGGAAAGGCTACCCCGATGTTGACCCTCGTTTTTTGAATTTGCCGGTCACGTTGCCTTTTTGATTCCCTTTTGCGCTTTGGCGACAAGGATTCCGTCACCTGTGATGCAGCATATGCATGATCCTGCATTATGCTCAGAGTGGGACTTTGTTATGCTGCAGTAGTTCCGGGGTAGTAGCGGCGCTGGCCGCTAACAGCGGCTAACAGCTGTTAGCGGCGCAGTAATGCAAGGAGAGGGATGAGGTGTGTGAGGTTGAGCCACTTGTCAGTTGTCAAAGGACAAGACGTGATTGGTTTGTTTCGATTTACACCCGCCCCAACAGTCCTACGTTGTAAACACAGCCAGCATGGTGAGGAGGGGGTTTGTCAACTTGCGTCACGTGTGTCTGTGTAGGAGCCTGAATGAATACTCCATTAAGTATTGGATGACATGGTTTCATCAATGTTATCATAGCTTTTTGGTACACAGCGACTACCGTTGTTGCAATATGCGTTTGAAACAGTGAGGTGCTAGAGTGCGCTATCCGTTTGAATGCAATATATGATTTCAACGTTAGATGGGAGAAATTCCTACACACTGTAGCTTTAAGACAGCACAAGAAGCCAAAAGGAAGCAAAGATGAGTTCTCATTTACAGTAGCTAATCATTAACCCTACATACCATACACATTAACCACAATATGATAAAAGGTCATTGATTCTGTAGGTCGACCTATTTCCATCTGATCCACAATGCAATGCTGTAGCAGGAAGGAATCATGCCATATCTTAGCATTTCACTATGACCCTTTACCACACTGTACTAAAAACAATGTTACAAAAATACTGATATGAACAACCATTTTCTTTCATGTTTCATAAACTGTTGATACACGACAAATGTATTTTCATTTCTTACTTATCTAACAGGCTAGTTTTCTGTAGCATTTTTGTAAATCAATGCTTTCACTTTTTCTTTACCATAAGAAATGTAAACTTTACTCTTATTTAAATGATATGTCTCAACAAGTTGTGAAATTAAAAGCACTTTGGAAAAGAAAGAAGAAAATGAACCAAACGTCCTCTTTTGCCCGGACATGTCCACTTTTCACGTCCTGTCCGGGGCGTCCGGTGGTGTTTATAAATTGATGATAATGTCCGGCTTTCCTTTCCGAACCCGACAGTCATTCTGTTTTGTTATGTCTGATACCAAACCGAGCCCAACATTATTTAATTACTAAAGCACTGAGTTCGTGTCACACAGTTGTTATGGTTACAGGCTATTTAACAGGCCGGGCGTGCGCCATGGGTGCTCTGCGGAGAGGGAGACCTCCGTGTTTGAGACCGGAGCAGGCGGCGGGAGGTCCGAAGCTTCCAGCAAGGGGAGAGGGAGAAATATAACAAAATAAGATAAAATAGGAGAAACCTGTTTCCCTCTTATTTTATTTTCAGCGTTTAATCAAGGCGGAGGCGGGCGGCGGGATGTCCGAGGATTCCAGAGGGGAGAGGGAGAAACAAACAGCCAATGTGTGTCTGTGTGGGTTATGTTCAGGTGTTGTCACGTAAATAACAGTGCCCAAGCAATAAACAGGACAGACAATAGGATTTTATTTATTTTTACACTACATTTTCACTGAAAGCTGACCGAATCCGACCCGAGCCCGAAAACAATTTATACATTTTTGACCGAACTCGGCCCGACCCGTCGGTCAGGCCTACTGTCGGGACCGTTGGGCTCGGATCGCCACACTCTAGTGTGTGTATTTGTCCCCTATCTATAGGGGCCTATCTGAATTTCTGTCTTTGAGAGATATTATTTTGTAATATAACTGAATTTTCTATCCATACATATAAACTTTAAATATATTAAAATTATAAGGCATCTTTGAGTAAACTGCGAGTATCATTTAAATAGGCTATCTCGTGGCTGGGCCAAGTGTCCTCTTTTTTGGAAATCAAAATATGGTCACCCTAAAATATGAGCTCATCACACTATGACAAACAAAGACACTGTGGAAACTGTTTCTGCAGAGTTGACAAATGACAGCCGACTGTAAAAAAAAAAAAAAAAGGTTAAAGTAGACGGGACAACACACACACTTTTCCAGGACCTAACCACAGTAATTTTACTTGCCTTAACCTAAAGGTGCCCAACCATGATTCTCTTCCTAAATCTAACTTTACGTTAATTACATAACTTTAAAGGGGCAAAAAGCGAAATTGTTTCACCACTAGGTTTGCTGTTGTGCACTGCCTGTAGACCAAAACAAAGTGTGTCATGAGCCACACCTCCCTCTACTTCTGCTCTCCACCCCCCACCTCACTCGCCTCGTCTGTGCAGCCCAGCACCTCCACGGACTATTACATCCAGATGGTCCCGGTGTTTCTTCCGCAGGCTCCACTTCACTCAGCTGCCCGATATACCCGCTGCTTCTTCCCACATTAACCTGAATAACAAGCCAGGGCTCGGTGCTCCGGTTGGATCCAAACGGAGAGCCGGGACTAACGTTAGCTGGGAAGCTAGCGGAAGCTAACTGGCTGTGCTGGCAGCTGAGTGAAGTGGAGCCTGAGGAGGAAGCACCGGTTAGCCCCCGTTAGCTGGGTAGCTAGCGGAGGCTATCTGGCTGTGCTGGCAGCTGAGTGAAGTGGAGCCTGAGGAGGAAGCACGGGTTAGCTACACTACAGGCAGATTCACTCGCCACAGGGGCGAGGAAATAAAACCTAAACAGTCAACTTAGTTTGGCTTAGTTTAGCAGTTAGCAATGTCTTTCACTCACTCTCAGTCTCTGCTGTGTTTAGCTATTTCCCTGCTTTCCTGTTAGCGTTAGCACTAGTCGGCTGGCTCACGGAGAAGAGTAGGGACGTTAGCG
>NC_065506.1:8424993-8445632 GCF_006386435.1 Epinephelus moara | reverse complement strand
GGGGGGGGATTCACATGAACGTACATGAACACGCAGCCGGACCGGCTTGTAAACAATGGGCTGGAGGTCAACACAGAGAGAGGGTGTGTGAGGTCATGCTATACTCCAGATGAAATTACACCTCTAGTTCTTCACATAGCAATATTTTAATTCCTTCAATCTAGAAATGATGAATTTCGCTTATTGCTCCTTTAAGATAAGAATGTAATATCATTCCTGGGGTGCTAAATTGTAGGATATCATAAGAAATTTTGTATAAGGATACATTGTGTCTCCTTAGGCATGGAAAGTGGTTGTTTTTTACAGAGACATTGCTGCTTTTCTGCCGACAATGTGCCGCACAAACCGGCTATTTAAAGCCAAAATGTGGACTTTTCCTAACCATAACCAGTAATCTAAATCCCATAGCACATAGAAGACATATCAAAAACTGCCTTGAAGGCTTAAAAGGACAAAGAAGACCACCAAAATGAATGCTTCTCTAAAGTTAATTTTTCTTTATTTTGGTAGTTAATATTCAGCAACTACATTACTTGAAAAGGTAGGAGCACTATGTACATTTCTTAAGCTTTATGTTTCTGCATGTGTAGGTATGTATCAATTGAAAGGTGACACAGGAACCTTATTGTTTGCATAAAAAATAAACACAAATTGAGTTAACGAATTCCAGATGCTCTGAGTTAGTTGTCTGTCATGTTTATTCAGAACTAGCCCAGCTAGTGACTGCTGTGAATAGGGCAGCTGACAACAAGGGAAAGACCATGTGACCGCTTGGAAAGACAGCTGACAGGAGGGAAAAGACCCCAAAGGTGCGAATTCAAACAAAAAATGTAACAAGGGTTTCAATGACTGTTTTAGATTGACTGTCAAATATTTGATGATCAGAATCTAAAAACTGTAAAAAAAGAAAGAAAGTTAGAGCTGTATAATTCAAAGTTAATGATTTGTGAATGTCGATTGTCAAATAATTTGCAATAAAAGTAATGCAGATGTGCAGATGTGAAACACAAAACCTCTGACTGCCACGCAAACACACACACACACACACACACACACACACACACACACACAGTGTAATTCAGGCCCAATTGGTGTAAAACAAGCCTGTGCTGAAAATGACATCTTTCATTGTTGGCTATGTCCATTCATATGTGATTTTTATGAACTGTAATTCCTTCCACCTTCTATTACCCCTGTTGCCTCTCCGTCAAAGGCACACTGAGGCTGTTCTCTAATCTGAAGTGACAGCCCATATACTTTCACTCACACATTACAGTGTAGCCTCAGGCATCTGAGCCTGCTCCTTTCAAAATGTTGGAACCAGGTTATTTCTATTGAAGTATTAAAGTAATACTTCAGTTTAAGCTATTATTTCAGGGTTTATTATTTTTTTCCCAACTGCAGGGCTGAGTAGGGATTGATTGAATGTGAACAAGGGAAAGAGAGGACACACTGTAGAGCCTGAAATCAGAAATGTGGAGAGGGAAAAGTAGTGTAGTGTAGTTGAGGGTTTAGTTAGCCTGTATTAACATGTGTTTGCATTGGACACATCACTTGAAGGAGATATGTGTCTCAGTGGCTCATGGGTCCCAGCACAAAGCAAAATGAGAGGAATTTAACAACCCAAAAAATGTAACTTAAGGTACACTTACTTGCTTTCTTAAGCTTTTAACTGCATCTCTCAGTCTTCTTCTGCAGAGAATTTGCTCATTTCAACACAAGGCACTGTTACGTTCCATACCAAGGTCACATGAAGACAGCTGAGCTATCCCTATGACCATCTGACCAAACTCCAGCTGCTGAAGAAGACTGTGAAAGTTATGGAAAAAGCTAGTAAGTAGACCCTGAGTAAGATTTTTCAAAGTTGTCATTTGTCAATAAATCTTTGAATTACGCTCCAGAGATTTATCACTTCTATAAAGTTAGAGATATCCTAATTTCAGTCCCCTGTATGGGTGAAGTGCCAAAAACATTCCTACGCTTCCCATATTGCATCTCACTAACATTTCCATTACAACCTTGTTACTCTCACCCCTCCCTGCCACATCTTTCAAGCTCTATGCCTCCATTTTTGTAAACAGGGACTTTCTGTTATATATTTGTAGTTTGCAAGCCCCATTTCGACATCATCGGAGTCGTTTCCTCACTTCACAAAGCTGCCCCAATGCCAGACAAAACATTGTTCATCTGTATTCAAAGGCTTGGATGTAATCTCAAGATACATAAACATTTAGTGCTACATAAAGACCCTGAAATCTCAAGAATTTCTCTATGACATTAAATGTTTATTTCTGAGCATCAGTCAAACTGAAAGGTCAAAAAATTAAAGATCTTCGCATAATATTTAGTAAGAACATCACACAAATCTACTTTGTCAGGACTGTAGGTGTGAGGCTGTTAGATTTGACATTGGCCAAATTCTAAATCGGTGCAGAATCGGCAGCAGAATCCTGCCCATTTTAAATGAATAAATAAAGAGAAATATCTCGAACCAAAACTGTTGTGTTCACATGACACCATAATGAAAAGTAAGTATTTGATTTAGAAAACATTTCCAGTTAAAATTGCGAGAAGTTGAGCAGAGTTTGCAAATGTTCCATCTATTATACTTAACCCCACTGTTCAGATGCATTGCTAACAACTGTACAGCAAAACTACAAATACAATGATGTCGTTATTTCTTTCACACAGTTCTCTTCACTTTTTTACAAAACTTACCCAGTTTATATATGAAGAAAAACTCTGTTATGTTGGCTTGTTGTTTGGGTAATACGCAGGGATGTAAAGTTTACCAGTTATGCAATGTAATAGTCACACCAGGTTGGCCACATCAGGAAATGCAGCTCCCAGCCCTGTAAATAAGTCTTTTAACTAATCTGAAACACTCATCATCACAACATAGAATCTTTATTCATCTTTTGGTGCAAATTTCCTCCTCTACTCAACATCTGCATCTTCCTCAGTTTTACACTATGTACTTCCCTTATGCTATTCCAAAGATGACCACAAGGTGGCAGTAGTGACCTTCTGGTCAGTGGCAGCTGTGCAGCAGAGAGCGACAGAAACATACAGAAAGAATTTGAATTGAAACAAATTGTTATTGAGTGTTTTTATATTATTGTTGATAACACTAATAGTAGTGATTTTTTAGTTTCATCAATATCAGTCATCTGTTTAAAATGTTAACCTTGGGTAATGTCTTGTGCTAACATGAGTTTCTTTTTTTAACATACCAGCGATAGACATTTGGAGTACACAAAACTGAAGGACATAAAGTGAGATAAAATTTAGAGAAACATGAGATGGAAAAACTGAGGGACAGATCAGGTAATAGATTTTATCATTACTGCAAATGTAAATGTTGTTAAGCAGAGAGAGATGGTGAATACGGAAGAGAATAAGACAGTAAAAAAAGGGAGACTGACAGAAAAAGGAGGACATGTTACAAAGAAAAGGATGAGAGAGGCGAAAGGAAAATGTGCAGAGTAGATGAAGAGAGTAGCCGAGGGAGAAAAAGTGAGAAAGCGGGGATGAAGAGAGAGGTCAGGCTGTGGATTTTGTTCTTCTCCTATATTATGTGATGATGGACTGAGGGGCTGAGAGAAGGTAGAGAAAGAGGGAAGAAGAAGGAAGAATATATGAAGGAGGGAAGGGGAAAGAGAGAGAGGTGTAGGGGTGGGGGGATTGTTTTTGTGGCAAATTGATGCGATCCATCTGAGCCATGTGACTCCTGCAGCACACTCCCTGAGTGACCAGCGCCATGCCACACCCAAGGGCAACTGGAATTGCATTGTGGGCCCCCCTTTTTTTCTGCTCTTTTCTTTTTTTATTTTTAGGCAATAAGAGACGATGTATGTCCTCCATTTTGCCACGGGAGTGAGCAAACAAAACGACAGCCTGTAGTTATATGTATCGCAGTCCTTCTTCCCCTAAAAATATATTCCACTAACACACACACACCCTCTGAGAGGTGGGCATGTGGCTTGCTTCCCAGGTCATTTTCTTTGGAGTTGCTGCTTTATTGTGCTCGCTGATCCGATTTCCCTTCCTCTCTGGTGTGATTTCTCTTTCTGTTGCCCCGGCCAATCTTACAGCCACGGTTCACCTGGAAAAGAAAAATAGTGTGACCTCTACACCAAAACACCAGCACTAACAACAACAGCAACAACAACATAGCATAATAATGCTTTCACCTGAGGAATGGGGAATAATGCGTCTTCATGATCTATCTGGGCCATATCAAATATATGAATCATGTTATTACGGAGGAATTGGAGGAGGGCAGGGTCTGCGGAGCTGCGGTGGAGTGGAGGTGATTGCTGCGAGAAGTGCCAGTGTGTTTGCTAAGGTTTACTTGCCATGAATGGTGGTGTTGCTATTTGAGTTTACAAATGTTTTCTTGGTGCTGTGAGTTCTTGTTCAGGTCACTGTAAGTGTAATTATACAGTGGTAAACTAAACAAAAGTAAAATTATTGTTTTTTTGTCATGTCAACCGATCCTGTAAGAAGACCAAAAGCAACAATGAACTTTTTGTGTGTTTCCATACCCTGATATACCTTAATACTCTGTGCCACTGAGATCCACTGGTGTCCAATAACTATCTAAAGCACATAAATGAGCCACATTTGATGGCAAGTCCCTTCATTACCATGAACACTGTAGTTTATTTGGAGTCAATCCCAAATACACTCTTCTGCTGGAAATACCTACTTCCAAGTGTGTATCAGTCTTTTCCCCAAGACTCTTGTTTGAGTAAAGTTAACTAAAAACTACAATGCCCCAAACTACAATTGCTGAGCCTTTTGAATTAAAGCCATTTGAAAGATCTAAGTCTTCGATAGGAATCGGTGGGCTTGGAGCTGAGCGCCACAGTTTGATTCTTTTTGTTTTTTGTCTTTTTTCACAATAATAAGAGCAAACTTGGCCTTATCCTTCAAGTCAACCTGAGAACATTGCTTAACCTTCAGTAACGTACCTGATTATAATAAACTGTATCATAAAAACAATACAGGAAAATGGTCTCCCATGCTATGCTTGTTCTTATTCACATCAGCTATCAACATGACATGGAAGAGTTAAAAAAAGAAAAAAGAGCTTAACAACCAATAGGGGCCTCAACCTATTGACGCACAAATAAAAAAGATTTTAATATTTTTAGTTTTAGTTTTTTTTTTATAAGTAATCACTATTTTTTTTTTTTAGAATTATTTATGTTTTACAACTTGTCCCTTTAAGTGGACATCAGGGCAGTCTTTTCCAAAAATAAAAAATAAAAAATTCAAATTCATCTTTAAGAAATGTAATATTAAAGGTATTGTGCATACTTTCAACTGATTATACATAGTGTGCATGTACACAAGCCAAATAATCTGTCAGACCCTTCCTCAATCATTTTCAACAAAATCTTTCCTGCTTCTCTTTGTTCTCTGTTTCCTGAGAAAATGTGTATTTTGAAAGGCTTTAAATTAACATGCCCTTCTAAAAACCTAACGTAACATACCCTAGTTAATACTCTCATAAATAAAAAACAACATCATTATGAAGAACATAAAAACTGTCTGTAAATTTCATCACTTATCCGTCTTACTGTCAGACAATATGTTTGCTGCAGCTCAACCCATTTTGAAAAGACAGAAGATGTGTTCTGTTGGTCACATCACTTGAAAGCCCAGGATGTGCTTTACACAGTACATCAAGATTCGAATAGACTGCATGTATGATGTTTAAAACAAAGGCCTCGGTGCCATGTCCCCAACAGAGGACAAATATGAATTGCTGGGTCTCAAGGGTGATAAGTCTGATTTTTAAAAACGTCTATAATCAGTTTCAAACCTGGGAACTTGTTATTGCTCTTGGGCATTTTGCATTGTTTTGTGCTCAAAGAGGCGTCTTCTGTCACCTCAGTTGTGCTAAGTGTTAGCTGATGACCCCTCCTCCTTCTGTAAGAGACTGCCCTGTATAATCTCAATGAATCTGGCACGTCTCAAGATGATTCAGGTGTTTGAAATCATTTTCAAGTTTTACATCAGAAAAAGGCATAAAACACTAAAGCAAGTATTTCCTGGTCGAATGTATTGCAGCAATGCTTTAAAATTGGATTCTTAAATAAAATTGAATAATCTTTACTTGAAGTTAAATGTGTTTAGTTGACTTTGCAAAGAAGGCAGTGTGTCCATGAAAGAGAAAGAAGCTGAAAGTAAGTGAGTAAAGGAAAAAAAAAAGACTCTACCTTAAGAGTAACTTAACTGTACAGTAACTCAATTCAAAGTTGCTCTCCCACTCCTCCGTCCTTGGCTCCCCTCCAACAAAACAAATGTAATATTATCATGAGATGTTGTCCGCTATCTGTAAGGAAGAACAGAGCCAAAGAAACACTCATTCCCTGCTAAGAGAAATCGAGGCGAGAGACATCTATTTATCGCCTTTCCTCTCACGCTCTCTAATTTAAATTTGAAGTTTTCAAACAAAAAAAAGGAAAGTCAGAGGCTGGAGCGACATTAGCGACATTATAGGGCCTGTTTTCCCTCAGCCAGGGAAATTAATTACTTATTGATCAAGAGAGCGGGTGAATAAAATGAAGTGAATTAATAAATAAGTGAATAGATAGCGGAGAGCGGGCCATATGTGGGCTACTTGTTCACATTTGCAAACATCATGGTTGGCAGATTCCATTTGTTTTCCATTTCATTACAACCAAAACAGAGCCCTGTACGCACAGTGGAACTTAAGAGTTCATTTGTTAAAATATGATACTTCTAAAGGGAAATTTGAGGACAGCTGCCATATGAAACCCTCCATGCTAATGTGTTTAACAGGGATATAATCAAACTTTAGACTGTTGAAAAATCCTTCAGCTAGAGTATTTAAAACCATGTGCGGAGAAGCAGTTACATTTTTTTTGTTTCATCGTTTTAATGATTAGTTATCCTGAATTATACGAATAATTAAATGGCAATAATTCCATCTTTCCTTTTAATAAACGTTCCTGCTGCTGGAAAGTTGTGCGCTGATTGGAACCTCCCTTAAAACTTGCAAAGTACATATCATTAGGCCTTAGTCCAGGATGGTCCGGCTAATAAACAATTATTTATAACAAATTATTGCCCAATGTATCAAATTAACAACATGCAGCATGTGAGATTTATGCACCATGCTTGCCACATTTATTACATTTACTTAAGGTATTCAGCGACACACATTTGGTGTAAAACACATCTTTTTTTTATAGATGCTGCTTTATGGTGGAATATGTGAGATTAACAGTGTGAAGTGTGTTTTTGTTTGCTTGATTTATGGACATCATAAAGTCATGTTTATTGGGCCGGTGCAAATAATTAAATGGTGGAGTTTTAAGTGCAATATTCACCTAATGTAAAAAAAGAACGGGTGGAAATATTACCTCGTAAAGTTGGAGTTATCTCCAAAGTCAAGGAGTCAAAATATTTACATCGATAAATCTGTCCTTAACACCTCGCAGCTAACAGGGGTGGACGGCCCGACCAGTTGGCTTTTGTAGCAGCAGGACTGAGATGAATGTTGGCGGGAGATGCTGCAGTTGTTTTTCACTGCTTCTAATTGCCTTTTTACCCTCCAGTATGGAGAGTTTAGGACAAAGAGGAGGAAAAGTTACCGAGCTGCACAAACACACACAGAAACACACACACATATACATGCAGGGATGCACAAAAATGCTCTGATTCAATTTGTTTCATTCAGCAGGGAACAACACGAGTACACAACCTCCTGGCCACAAACATGCGTACACATACAAATATGTATGCACGAGAACAAGCATGCACAGAGGCACACAAACAAACATTCGTCCAACTAGGTCAAAAGCAGCAAAGACTGAACAGAGTCAGATTGATTCCTTAAGATATTCATAGTAATCTTAAAATTCCTGCTTGTTGGGTAATAAGACACTTTATCATCACATGCGGTGACAAGGTACATTAGTCTTGACCTGCCACAGGGTGGAAAAAAACGGATGCAGTTTGATCACCATAACAACCAGCTTATTGATTATAACAATGTGTGGCTGGGTGATGTATCCACCACTGATACTGCTGCTGGAGAGAGAAGGTGAGGTGAAGAGAAAGAAGGGCGGAAGAGCCCCAAAAAGAGGACAGCTGTGTGTGTGTGTGTTTGTCTTTGTCTTTTTCTCTCTCAGTTCCCCTCTCTCTCCAGGCCAGGCAGGGACTCTCAGAGGAAGATAAATGTCTGTTTTGCAAAAATTCAATAGACATTCAGATGTATTCAACAGCCAAACCAGACAAACTTTTTATTGTGTCGTTGGAAGTTCAATGAATACAGAGACAGTTTTTGAGGCCGCACTGGTGGACTCATCAATGAATTGATGAGACCATGGACACTGAAATCATCCACGTGTCCCCGGTGGACCGATGCACACACAGCGGTTCATATGATATAAATCAATTAACACCCCATGAATGACATTATGACCTTAATGTTAAGTTATATAATGAACATATAGGTTATGGAGGTAAGGTCTAGGCAACTAAAGTTACTATGGTTACATTTAGGAAAAGAAACACGGTGTATCTTAAAATGACTCAAAGTTCACATGGTTATGAACACACGTCTCCTGAGGGAAGTTAAATGTGGGGGAAAGTCCTATGTTTTCTGACCCATCAACCTCCAAGACAACACCTTGGTCACATGTTCACAGCCCTTCAAAAATATATTGGATATGCACAAACCAGCTCATCATTATGTGGGAAATGCACAAATGTTGGTGAAATATTTTTGGAGGAAAATGTATGAAAAATGAAAGAAGACAGCCTGCGCTCAATGCTGCCACTGCTGACGGAAAAATATATTAATTAGACTTGTTTTAATCATAGACCCTGTATGAAGATTGATGACATAACAGCTCCCTAGAAGTGAAGCCAAAAAATGTTGATCCTCCCCTGATGGCTGCCTTCAGCATGGGTCATAAACCCGCCTCCCCCATGTTAGCGGATGAGACATGAGCCAAACTATAACATTACACAACATCGCACAACATCAAAAGTTTAATTGCCAAAAATGGTTTCTGTCATTTTAGGTAGTTTTTATCTTGCTTTTGTATGTTTAGGTGTTAATTTAACTGATAAGTTTGGTTTTAATGAGTTATTGTTTGCAATACAAAGGGGATGTGGCTCAATGATTCACCTCTGCAATTAAATCATGATTACGTTGGATGTTGTATGGGCAGGACCTCGATACCGAAGCTCCACAGCCTGATCACTATCGTGCAGACTCTGTCTCCAAATGATGTCACCAGTGCACACATTGCCCAGATTTTTCATTTTTGTACAGTAGAAGGAAGTGGGGTTGCATCGGCTTTGTTTATACAATGTATTCTTATAAAATGGTTTGTATGATACACTATGAATTTGCCCCACGAATGACATTATGTCCTTAACATACAGTTGGGTAGGTAACGTAAAGTTACAGAGGTTAGGTTGAGGCAATAAAAGTTACTGTGGTTAGGCTTAGGAAAAGAAAAATGGTGAGGATGTACCGAAAATGACTCAGAGTTCACTCAGAGTCCATAAGGATCTGAACACACAGCTCCAATTGAAAGTCCTGGGCCAAAATCAGTTTTTTTTGTGACCCATCCACCAACCAAACTTGCCTCCTTACAAGCACCTGGGTCTGCTACCTTGTTTACTGAACCAGTCACTGCTGTTGGTCACGTGATCGCAGCCTTTCAAAATACCTGGGATATGTACTACTTTGGGTAAATTGCTTTTCGTAGGAAAACGTACAAAATAATTTGTGAGGCTATCGTTTTAATTGTTAATATTTCAGCAATATAACTGGAATCAGTTAACTAAACAAAAAGAAAGAAGAAAACCGCGGTTTATGTTCAAAGACAGCAATTTTGAATTTTTTATTTTTTTTGTAATCCTTATTTCTGCTAAGGGTAGGAACTGCTGCTTTTACAGCATGCCAGAAAATACGTAAAACTGAACACGGCATTTTTGATAATAGAGGAAGAAGGTCATACTATGAAAACTTTAGATATTTATATCATTTGTAAAATGGTATGTGGTATTTTTTTATGGTTGTTGAAAGTATGATGTTGCCTTTCCAGGTGGACACTTTAATTTTTCTACAACAATGTTTTTGTCATCCTATAAGTATATGTGATTCTATGTTTACCTTCTCACAATATAAGATATAAAAACTACATTTTTTGTGTAACAATTGTTTAACCAGGAAAGCATTGTTAGGTTGAAAATCTCATTTTAGATAGGCAACAAAAACAGTGATATACAGGCTAACAACATAAAATACAAGAACACAAATACATGTCATGAGATTAGAATCAAACAAAATAAAATCATGAATAAATCATCATATAAAAACAATCACAACAACAAAAACTTCACAGGCACCTTAAAAACAAGAGATCCAAAGACTATTGATAATGTTGACTGATGGTGCCCATGCTCGTATTATTTAATGGGTGACGATCAGGCAGATTTGCTGGAATGATCAGAGGTACAGTAGCCTGACAGTCGTGTGGAATCAACAGAAGAACTAGATGTGATTTATAGTATTTATCACATATACTGCATTAAAGCTAACTGACCCAACAACAACAGGCTACTGGCAATATGAGAATTGCTGTGTGTATGTGTGTGTGTATGTCCATGTTCACACACAGGCACATTCTCATGTATGTGCATCTGTTTACACACACACACCAGCCACAGTGCCTGAGCTATGGCCTAATAGGATAATGAATTCAGTGTGTAGAGGCAGTGTAAGGACCTATGGTGTGTGTTTGTGAAGGGCAGCAGTGGGGGTTAATACAACATGATAAATATTTGATTTCTGCTGGGGCCAGTCCCCACCTACAGAATGGGAAATGGCTGTAATGCGATTCAGAACAGATTGTCCTCTGGGAGGGCCTTTGTGTGTTTTGCTTGCTATGTGTATGTGTGGGTGTGTGTTTGTGAGTATAAAGGCCCTGTGACTGCATGTGTATGGCCAGGGGAAATAAAGGAACAAATCGGCTTACAAATCACCACGGCACCAAGGCACCACAGCGAGCAATGGCCCCTGTCTGACTATCACCACCAGCAATGACCCCGAACACAACGATCAAGTTGATATGGGCTCTGACGTGACATTATGTACGGGTTCAGGAGGAAGGAGCTCCGTGCTGCTGACTGGGACGCACTAGTTGCACTAAATGATTTGTGTTCATGTGAAGAAAAAAAACATATCACAAGTATAGTGAGGCCAAAACTATCAAGATTAGTTTGAATCATAAAACTGATCTTGGAATATACTGTGTGTGATCTAAATCAGTATGACCTAATCTAACATCATTTTTAGATACAGTGGTTAAGCACTCCAAAAAAAACATATCAATAACAGATTTGTTGTCATAAATGCAGGGAAACCCCAAAAAGTAAAGATTATTGTAAAGAAATTGTGTGACTCATCTGTTTTTCTATCAAATTTCTTCAAGGTCTATCTGAGATTACACAACCTTCTCCAAAAAACTGTGGTTATGTAAGACTAAACTGCAATAGCAAACATGTTTTCAAAGAAAAGCAGTGCCATAAAGATTGTTTTTTTTTTAATCAATGAAATGATGAAACCTTTTTAATGAACACATCTGCAAAGTACAAAAATATTCATCTGCAAAACATTTTCCAACAACATAAATCATTTGTTTTTGCAACAATATTTTAAAGGGGCTATATCACATATAGTATTCAGAGTCTGGGTCTGGATTGCCTGTGGCTCTCATCTCTGACGTCACTAGCAGACATGGTGGTGGCTGAGACCAAATGGCTGCTAGCAGTGCTAGCCGCTAATGGTGCCAGAAACAGCAAAACAAAAACAGTGCCAACAACAGCAACAGTGCTAACAGAGCTCAAGCTGTTAACCAGGAAGGGAACTAGAGGGTGTGTGTTACGCTTCTGCAATGACACCGTCATGCCACTGAGGGTCAGGACAGCGTTATGAAGGGTAAACGCCATAAAAGCACAGTGCAGAGTGGTGGCGTTTAGCTAGCCAGTGGGACATGAAGGTAGGAACACAGATGCACTAACATACACACACAGCTGGCCTGGCTACCAAAACAAAGAACAGAGAAACCCAGATTACAACACACATGGGAGTGTGAGCTCCCTTACTCCACTACTCCATTACTCTACAATATCTACACATAACAAAAAGTGCTTGCTGCTATATTAATGTTTAAAATATCATATAAGGAACCTTTAATTAAAACATGATTTAAATTGTTATGGTTATGCTCTGGAAACTGAAAGCACTCAAAGCAGCGCATTGGTTAACTGCAAATTGCAAAAGTCAAGAATAAAAGGGTGTGTAAGGGTTTTATAAACATAACCACAATAATTTCCTAACCTTGACCAAACCATGATCTCTTCCTTACCTTAAACTTCCAATTACTGCTCTGGCCATTCAAGGGGCAACATAATAGGTTGTAAACACAATTTTGATATGTATGATAATATGTATGATTTGTATTTTTGTCCGTCTGGTGAATGTCCAATACCAACTTTACCTTTGGCTGTTTTGGTTGCAACCAAGATCTGGGGCGGCAGTAACAGCCCATAGGGACTTGGCTTGGGAACTTTAGGGTCGCTGGTTCAAGTCCTGACCTGGACCAAATATATGGAGCGTGGACTGGTAGCTGGAGAGGTGCCAGTTCACCTCCTGGGCACTGCCGAGGCACCAAACCCCCCAACTGCTCGTGGTGCCTGTCATGGGCAGCCCCCTCACTCTGACATCTTCTCCATTTAATGCATGTATAGGTCCTGTTTCTGCATGTGTGTGTATTTCGGGCCTGTGTGTATATGTATATATATATGTATATATATATGAAAAATGTAGTGAAAAGATTGAATTAAGTATTGAAGAGAATATATAAAATTGAAAAAGATCTGGCTCTGCAGCTGTTACATCCTGTTGCTGACCAGGGTTTATAAAGCTGTTTTCACCAAAAACAGCTGCTTGCTGTTGTTGAAAATAATGCTGATAAAAGTGGTGAGAATGAATCATTAATGTTGCATCTGGTGTGGAAAACCAAAACAAAGAGCTGAAAGATGCTAAAACACTGAGGGGAACTGCAGTGTCTCTGTGGGTTCATCACTACAAGCGACCACTTTCACATACAAGTAGTTATGTAATCCATTATTAATATATATAAATCAGTTAAGCAGCTTTAAGTGTTTTTAAGTGTTTTTGTACCCTAAGCCACACATGGGACTACTATCCACCACAAGTACCTCCATGCAACTTTTTCTGCTTTACTAGGATGCACCATTTCCCCCGAAACGTATTTGGTTAAATCTTGGAAATGAGTGTATATCTGTGGAGACATGAACAGATTATGAGAATTTTAATATCATATGGTAGCCTCTGAATTCCATGTGCTTCTGAGCTCTTTCTGAATGTTCTGGAATTAAATGTAAAATATATTGTACTTTTTTTTTCAGACAGACAAAAGATGGTCAGATTTTGTTTGTTTCTGTACCTACTGCTCAGTGTGGAGTCCACTCTACTGTTTATAACATTTATTATTTACACACTATATTTATACTTTATTTAACTAATTTAATCATGTACTTGTGTGTCTGCCCTCACACACCAATTGTTGTTGCTGTTCCTCAGGATTCTCCCATTTCCTGCCATTAAAGCGTTATTTTTTAGTTTTTCCTTATTTAGTGTTTAAAGGATGAAGACATAAACTTGTGTGATATGCGGCTACATAACTGACTTACATTGAATACTATTTTATAAATATTCCATGCTGCATCTTAAAATTTGCAGGTATCGATCATCAGTGCTTACAACAGTTAATGTGCTGAACCATTTCTAAATGCTCTGCTGGCCAGCCAAGGCCTCGCTGTATTCAGGTCACTGATCTGTCTCTAGAAAGGCTCAAACAGATGTTTACTCTTTAAAGAACCCTGGACACACACTCTAAGCAAGCACATTTACACAGAGGTAGCCCCCCTCCAACACACACAATCATGTTGTGAGAAAGGGAAAAAAAACCCTCAGAGTCAATACTGCAGGGAGCGACTGGTCTGTCTGATATATTTATAGACAAGTGTGCCACACAATCAAGAAACATTTTGTCCTCAAGTGGGGGAAATATGGTTTTGGTGATATTGGGTGGCACGGGAGAGAGGGTAATGATTGATTATAGCCAGACAGAACTCTTGTTGCTAATTTAATCATCGCTGAAAAATGACAAGAGCAGTTCAGCTCCAAACACACACATACACACACTCCAACCCAGCCACACTCCCACTCCCTTGTCTTTTCTTTTCCTGTTGTGCAATTGTCAGAGCAAATTAATGCAATTAACGTGGCCTTGGGCGGAAAGCGAGGGGTTTTGAGTTTGTCACGCTGCAATTCTGTTATCTAGAGATGAAAAAAGAAAAAACACACAGACACACACACACACACATGCACACACACAGTATCTTGTTTCTTCAGCTTGGACTATTTTTTCCCCGTCTTTCAAAGGAGCTATCCCTTTCTGGTGTGTGTGTGTGCTGTCATCGCGTCCCATCTCATTTGGGATGAGACGGAGACGTTGGCGTCAGCCCCAATGAAATCACTGTTAATGTGTCCTAATGAGTCAGGCACACTGACGCACATCTTGGCCACTTGGATTCATGTCTAGACACACTACACAAGCTGGAGGAAAATGCACGTGCACACTCTGCGTGGCAAACATGCACACAGGCGATTGTAATCGCAACAAGCTTGATGACAGGTGTGATAACTCGCTAAACTTCATTCCTCCAGTATGAAATGTGGATAATCCTCACACAGTTTGGATAACCATATTATTACCTTTGAAAGTGAATATTGAAAGCACTTTTTCTTTCTCCCTTTTTTAACAGCTTACAGTCTGCATAGCTGTGTATCCAATGGCAACCTGAACCTTGACCTTGAATGTTATTGCAGTGCGACACTTGTAAGAAATATCCGTGCCTCTATTCTCATAATTGTCCTTGTAAATGTCAATATTTGACATTTACCAGGTGACATACAGTCAATATTTCCCACTTCATAGTTTATATTACACGTGATATACAACATGCACATAGCTTAAACTGAGGACGCTAAGTGCATAAGCTCTGAGGTGGTGAAGATTTTATCGCACCAAGCTGTGATTCTCCTCCTCGCTCGCTCTCACTGATGTTGGCACTGACCCCAGACATGCAGAGCTGACCCTATTAGCGTTGTTTATGACATGTTTAAGACTGGTAAACATAGTAGCAAACACTCCATTAGGCTTTAAAAAAAAAAAAAAAGCTCATCACCTCTGCAGCCACCGCGTACTGGCTTTTTAACCATAGCGGTGTGTGTGTGCATCACTATTTATTCCTGCGTGTGGCCTGTTTGTTGAGCACTGAACGGCCATTTCTTCCACCCTGTTCGGCCCATTCTGGTCAGACCAATTTGTCTGTACAGCCATCTGTGATTTAGTATAAGCAATAACAGCTTCAGATAGAGTGTGTTGTTTTTTAACTGGTCATTGTGCAGAAATGTGAATTATGCATTTGATATTTCAAGATGCTGTGAAAGCCGGGGATGGAGCCATAGGTGGGCAGGTTAGAGGCCAGGGCTTTTATGTTGCAGGCCAGATGACAATTTTTGAATGAATGGTCCAATAAGACAGTATGATTATATGTCGCAAGTTCAAATGCTGAGGAAATATGGGGCCCATATTCAGACCAGGTTAGGACTGTTAATCAGACCTCACTGACCATTTCCCAACAACTGTTTTCTCAAGTCTCCTGAGTACAAAAGATTTTGTACTGGGTGATTTAAAGGACAGAAATGAATTGTGATTTAAGGAACACTTTTATTAAAAAATAAGAAAGAAGAAACTATAATCCTTAGTCAGTGATGATCATATTTTAAGTTTATATTTTGGTTGGTCTAACCATTCTACCTGAAATATCTTGAAAACTATTGAAAGGATTGCCATGACATTTGGTACAAATATAGTTCCCAGAGGATTAATCCTCATGACTTTGGTGATCCCCTGATTTTTCTGCAAAAGCCCCCAGCCAACACATTTTAACTCCTAATTTGTCAAATATGACACCTGGTAAGTGGCCCTACAAGCTATGAAAGATCTATGTACCCCCCCAGCCTAAATTTTGGATGGTCAGGGACACTTTGTCAGTTTCTGCTTGTTACAAGCATAGTGTCTATTCGAAAAACACTTGTAGGTCTGTTTTAGATTGACTTCATTAACTTATGTCATGTGACGTACATGACCGGACGTATATCACAAATGTCATGTCATACACTGCAATACGTGTTTAAAATAACTCAACTTTTGGTTTTCTATGGGACACAAACAGCAGTCTCCTGCGTGAAAGTCCTGTGTTTGACCCTCCTGTCCAACCTATCTTGTACCTGCCAAGTGCATCTCTTACAGACCCTAAAGTGGGCCAATATCAGATGCCAAGGGCCACTGACCACGCGCTGGTATATGCATTGTAAGTGTTGGGAGTGAAAATAGTTGCCCTAGCACATAACTTCATATTGTGCATGTATACTCTTATCGTGATGGCCCACCAGCAGATGGAGACATGAAATAGAATACTTTTCAATGTATGTAATATTTATTCATTGTGCAAAATAAGCAAAAGCATGTTGGGTTTTAAAGCCGATATTGTCTGATATCGATGATGTGCCCATTTTACTGTGCATCCTTAGTTTTAACTCACCAAGCAATCAGTTCAGTTCAGTTCGTTACACACCAGAATGTGATTTTTGCTTTCCTTTGTCAAAAGTTGTGGATGGCACCAATAGAATCATCCATTCCATCACATTTTTTTCATCACCCATCTGTTGAGGTACCTTGCACACTAGTCTCATACTAAAGATGGAGCTAGAACCACTGCTGTCTATTGATTGGTCAATAGAAAATTGACTCTCTTGCTCGACAAGGACTCAGTGCATAAACCACAGACCTGTTATTTTTAAATGTCCCATAATTGTGACAGAGACTCTAATAACATTTCATTTCTATTTACTCCCTTAGAGAAAAAAAGTGGTGGAGCGTTGGTTCTGTGCGCTCTATACCCCTGCTCTGCTCTAAACACTCTAGCCTGTTCCTCTTTTGTTTTAAAAATGTCGTGCAACCCCACTTTGTGGATTAGGTGCAAACACTCCTCTGCATTGGTGAAGAGCAGTTACAGCAAGAGCTGGATGGAACTATAGCTATAACCATGTGGTAACAACCCCACCTACATAAAGAGTACTATCTGTGGTGGAAACGCAAAATAGATCAAGGACTCATGTCTGTACAGGTTATGTACGGTTCAAAGGGTATTGTACTGGAAGTGAATGATGAAAATAAGGCTTTACTCAATAAAATAGCTCAACATCTACTTGATGGATATCACCAAATTTACAGACATTTAGGTCCATCTAGACTCTTTGCTTAACTAAAAACTGATGTCTTTCTCCCTGATTTTGTGTTTAGATGGGCAGAGTTTAAAAAAAACTCCCTACGTTGCAGAACCAATAGTAAATCCACAGGGCGGTCCTTCGGTGGCTCGCTGAACTCTTGTGCTCGTAAACATAGTCCGACTGCGTTAAAAGTTTTAAACAAGTCGCTGTAAGTCCTTCATTTCCACAATCTTGTGGACTGAGCACACGCTTGATAAAACGGAGTTAAATCTCTCGGCATCCATTTTCAAGCTCTCTGTGTGTTTGTTTCCTTGCGGACGAGAAAAGGGGGAGCGCACATTTCCGGGAGGGCGTGTCCTTTTCAAAAATGCAAGAGGCGTTGCTTTGTTGCCGGCCGTTTTCGCCGGTGTGTTAAACACACTTTAGAAAGGAGTGTCCCCAGACTATCAGAAGGCGGAGATCTCTGATTGTCTGGTGGCAAGACTAAGGTCCCCCTAACACACTATACTAAGATATGTTGGCATTCAGCTCAAAGTACCACTGTACCCTAGTACAGTATGTCCTTTGCATGGCTGTAGACAGCTGTAGTCTTGTTTCAGTACATCATATACAAAATAGCAACACAATCTCGTAACACAGTCCAAAAGATGTGGGTTTGGTTTTCAGAGGTGGTAGGAACAAAATGTAGTAAAAAAGAAATTATGTGACTGCTATATCCTGCATTTGAATCCATTAAACAATTACCTATCATGAATGAACAAAAAAAGAGAGTTGTTTAATATTTGTATCTTTACAGAAAAATGCAAATATATATCAAAACCTAGATAGAACAACATACAGAGGAGGAGGAGGCAGAAGAAGATATGGCTCCAACAACCTCCACCAATAAGAGGGAAGGGCTGTCTGTGTGTAGTCTAAAAGGTGAACATTCACATTCAGTTTTTGTCCTGTAAAGTGCAACACACACCGCCGCCGGCGCGGCGCTGTGGCCGTCAAGGGCCGCCCCCCAACACACACTGGCAGCGGCGCGCAGCGGCACCGTCAACATGTATTTCCCACCCCAGCCCGCTAGGTGGCTGTACCTACACTAGTTGCCAACGGTTGGTAGTAACAGAAGAAGAAGAGGAAAAACTTTGAGGCAACAACAACTTGAATTTCACGAGTGAGTTTCTTATCAAAGTCGTTTTATTAAAAATTTGAAACAACCGGAGTTGATCCTACGAGACGAGACATACATAAAAAGCTTTTCTCGCAGCGCCGCCATGAGCGCTGGCCGCGCTGGAAATAGAGCAGTGGGCTGAGGCAGAGCGGCGCGGGGCGTCGGCCGGCGCCAGTGTGGGTTGGTTCATAGAATATAATGGAGGCGGGCGTTTTGACGCGCGGCGTACGGCGGCGGTGTGTGTTGCACTTAAGAACAGAGCTACATGGATGATGACATAATTTGTAAAAAAACAAAAAAATAG
This sequence comes from Epinephelus moara, assembly GCF_006386435.1. Classification (NCBI taxonomy): domain Eukaryota; kingdom Metazoa; phylum Chordata; class Actinopteri; order Perciformes; family Serranidae; genus Epinephelus; species Epinephelus moara. The sequence continues at coordinate 8,426,720 of NC_065506.1, read as the reverse complement.
AAAATTAAAGTAGTAGTAAGCTAGACTCCTACAAATAAAACCACAGCCAAAAACATCCTTGGTTAGGGTTCCATTTTCTTGCTTACTAATGTCAGTTTCATTGGGAAGACAATCAGAAGACTTATATGAAAGAGAGACTTAAAGGCACTGTATGTAAGAATGTGGCCAAAACGGTTACTGCACTCAAATTCAAAATACTGCCGCGAATAGTGTCCGCCCCCCCTCCCCTACAGATTCGAGGTTGCTGGACAGCGGCACGCTGGAGACTGATTTGTTTGCCCACGGGCGGCTGCCGTGGCAGGGCCGCGTCGCCGCGTCCTTGATCTTCCGTTTTCCAGCGGACCGTTCGAACAAGTCCGGCTTCTCTGCTGCTAACGCTGCTGCCGGGATACAGCTGAGGAGACTGCTAATGCTATGTACCGGGACACTGCTAATGCTGCTTGCCGTGCTGCTGTAGCTCAGTCGTAACTGTAACTGATGCTGAGACTCTACTGACTGCGTGACTGGTAGACGGCGGTGGGTGGCGCAACAGGCCAAAACACAAATTCAAAACATAAACATGATTTGCGGACCGTAAATGTTTTTTTTAAATGCGAATATTCTGGCTGTACTATTGTTGTCGGTGAGATCAGTATGTTATATTAACATTATTCCTTAGTCGTAAAATCATCCTAATATGTCACAGAGACTATTTGCTTTAGATTTCTTACATATAGCTCCTTTAAAGAGTTATTAAATTATTTCATTGGTCATAGTGTGCAAAATAGAAGAAGCTGAAAAAATAAATGAGGAGTCTTTGCCATTTAGACCCCATTATGACATCATCATTTTAAAGGGGTGGTGATGCCATGAGCTGTGTACGAATATTCTCCCGACAGACTCTAGACACTGGGGGTGGTGAAGGGGTGAAGAGCAATGCTGATGATCTTGATGGATGTGATGTGAGCAAGACTTCTGCTGGGCTCACTGGAAAAACCAACTGGGGAGACGGGTTGAATTGGGTGGAGGAAGGTTGCATCAATGTGTGAAGGTGATAGGACTGTTTCATGATGGCTGGATTTCACACAGAGAAGTTCACTCTGTTACTGAGTTAAAATCTGTTTTTAGACTAAACCCAGCAAATATGTAAAAGCAGCAGACCTGAATGTCACCCAGGTAATAATACAGACAAATTGGTCTGAACCAAATCAGTCTGGAGATTCAGCCCTGCTGCTAATTAGAGCCAGGGTTATTGCTGACTGGAAGAACAGTTAGAGAGAGAGAGAGAGGGAGAGAGGTTCTTTTAATTCAATCTTTAGCTTTAATAGTAATGTTTAATTTGTCATGAGGAAGGTGATGTTTTATAAAGGGCAGCCGGAGCTCATGTTTAATTGGGGTGAACTAGGAAGCTGGTATTAAGTGGGAGGAACAGCAATGGTGTGGCAAAATTTTATTTTTTATTTACCGTGAAATAGGAAGGCGTCAGGCGTGATCAACCTTTAGGGAAAGAATTTTAAGGCATAAGCAGAACAATAGATGAAACGCTATTTGGGTTTTAATTGATGAGTAATTTTTTTTTGCACACATTATGATACTGTAAATTGAGTCAAGCACTTGAAAAAGCTGAATGGCAGCAGTAAAAATGACTAAAATAATCACCAAAAGTTTTTCTCACTGCTTTGAAGTGGAAGAAAGTTTGTAATAAAATTTTCATTATAAATAGACACCAAGACACAAGAAAATATGGC
>NC_065506.1:8378135-8424493 GCF_006386435.1 Epinephelus moara | reverse complement strand
CTATATCACTTTTGTCGACTCTTTTCTGTGGCACCAGTTCTTCAGACAAAAATCCCTCTAGTCTTTTTTCTGCTGCCAGACTCGCGTCTGGGTTTCTTAAAGGGGCAGCGCACATATTTTGGTGTTGAATGGATGACAGTTACTGATGGTTCTAAATAATTGATTATACGTGATATATTTATTCTTCAGTGTTTATTTTTGATATATATCCAGGGGTTACTCATTCTATGAACTTAATTAATAATATCCAGGGGTTACTCATTCTATGAACTTAATTAATATTCAGGGGTTTCTTAGTATTCTATTATTTGGGGGTTGCTCTGAACTTAACCTATGTTACATTAGGGTTACAAAAACATCATGTTTCAGCTTAAAATACCCAATTTAGTCACGGTCTGAAAATGTTCCGAACTCTCATTAAAAGATATCAGCTTTTGTTGATCTCAAACAGTGGTCTGCTGTTGGGCAGCCATCTTGTTTTAGTATCATGCCATCCACCGTCACCTGTGTAAATTTGTGAATCCAAGGATAGCGGAGGCATGACCTGCCCTACACTCCTTATGATTGGCTAGTACTTGTTGCTTTCGTTGGTTGGTTAGGTTCAGGCAAAAGGAGTGGGATTAGTAAGGGTTATGGTAAGAATGTCAGGGTAAACTAAGGCATAGTAGGGTGAGCCATTCCTTTGCTTTCCCAGGATTCTCAAATTTGCTTCCCCTGCTCCTTCTGATGAGAAATTCAGCTCATATACATGCAGGCAAATCGGAACTATGTCATATGTATAAAATGCACAAATATCATGGGCTGTGCCCTTACTTGAATCCATTCAGTGGACATTGCATTAAAAGTGCCCTTTGCAACAAAGGCAATTATCAATCAACTCTGCAGTTCTTATCATCTCTCCAGATCATTTTGGCATGTTTCAGTTGGCATGTTTTTTTTCTTTCTTTCTTTCTTTCTGGTTCACAGCTTTATTGTTTCAGTTCACCATTCCTATTAGGGTCTGTTTCAGTAAAAGCAGAAAACAACAGATGGACAAAGACAGTGACAAGCTGGTGAACATAGTGGAGCATTTAGTAGGGGATTGATGGAGACCAAAAACAGAGCTAAAAGAAGAGTGACTATTGGACGTAAATTTATCAGGTTGCCAGACACATGACTGACCTGCTGTACATGTTAATAGGCAACTGTTTGCTAGTTTGCAAGTACACTATATTAACTTAAATGGCGAAAATACTGTATGTCAGCACTGTTCTTACAACTTCTATCCACTTCCTCTAAATGGCCAAAATAATCACTTATTGCAGGTTTAAACATCCAGCAACAGTATGCAGCTGCCCTTAGTTCTAATTTTCTCAATTTAAGGTGCCAGTTAGCTGATAATTACTTTAACATGCAGTAAAGTGTTGGAATGCTTACTGTGCAGAGCTACATAGGAATGTTTAGGAAAGGACTGTATCTGTAGGTTTGCCAGCTGAACCCTGCACTGGCAGAATAAATGTAGGTAATGAGGTGCTTGCCTCTCCTTTACTGCCCACCACTGAGGTGCATTTGTTCAAGGCACTTAAAGGAATAGTTTTACACAGAGTTATTCAGCAAAGTATAAATGTGAACAAGAGTATTTCCAAAATGTCACTGTTATTCAATCTCAAATTGCTCAAGAGGCTGTACTGTGTGTGGTTGGGTTAGGGCATCACATAACAATGAATCTACCCCAATAGCAAAAAAGTCAATGTAGTTATTTAATATTAAAAGTGGAGTCTGTGATTCTAATACAGTACACTTTTTGTCAAATGTAGCAATATCTCCTCACAGTCCACTAGCTGTCCATTCTGTGTGAGTGTTTAAAAAAAATCTGGTGTTCATACACAGCCCTGGTAAATGGAAACCAAGAAAGTGGCTCATACTGAGCCAAACAACACTATGGCGTGTGCTCATGCACAGGACAGGGAAAAGACCATGGCTGTATGAAGAGCAAGGCAGTGAGAGCGACTGGATGGTCAAAGGAGTATTGAACAAAGGGGCGTATTTGTTTGGGTGTTGAGTTCGAATGTCACAATCTTTCTCCAGAATTGCAGACTCCATCTTTAAATTATGAACCATTTGTGCGACTTTGAAGATATTTCCACACTACTGATACAATTTCTCAGTTGAAGCCCCATATTTTAAGAGGATTTTCATTTGACAGAAAATTACGTAAAATTCAACCAAGTTGGGTCAGATTTGTTTCACTGCTGTTCTGAAAACCATGCGGTTTAGATGGCAAACAACAAGCATCCATACTGGCGTATATGTACAGTATATCCATACTGATGGAATCACAACTCATTTGTGTGATTCAGAGGAATAATGTTGGCCTATATTCCAAACAAACACACAAACATGTCCATACATATCTGTGTGTAGCTCATTAAAATGTGCATGTTAGTAGGATTGGGATCCTGTGTTTGTGCCCACTGTAGGAGTGTGTGTATGTGTGTGTGTGTGTTTGGAAGCAGGGGGTTGGCTTGTTGGCTGCCTGAGGCTACAGCTCTAAAGTGTGTGAAATGACGGAGTAGCCAACGGTAGGCCCTTGGCTATAAAGCAGCATTGAAGAGTTTGTGTGTATTTATGGATGTGTGTGCGTGTGTGTCACATACATATCAGACATATGTCAAATTTACTGACACCTCTGCTGATGTGAGTGACACCCAGCCTGCAGGCCCTCTCCATCCGTTCCCTCCCCCCGTATTCCCCCTGACATGGAACAGTCCTCCGTTTGGTCTGCAGGGTAATGAAGCAAATGGATGAGACAGAGGGAGGTTAGGAGGTTCAGTCAGGTGTCAGACTTACTGGAGGCCTTAACTACAGTACATGAGGTGATAATGCAACAAATACAGTACATCATTTATATGTTTTTATACAAACAATCTTGTTTTTTCCTTGAATGGAAGTGGAGACAAATTTTCTCAGTTTTTTCTTTTCTGATTCCTTCTCTCTTTTCCATCTTTATAATTAAGTACATATTTTTTTGCTTTAACCTTCCTATATTATCATTCCACATGATAATCTGTTCCTCCTCCCTGGTTGTCTTTCTTTCCTTTCCCCCTTTATCAGTTAACTCTCCTTCTTTTCTCTTCTTTTTTTCCTCAATTTTCCCGATCCCTTCTTTCCCTCTTCTTTCCCGTTTTACTTACCTCACCTGCTAACGTCTTTCTCAATGGTTTTCCTCCGTCATTTCCATCCACAGTGTCTTTCTTTTTCTTTTCTGTATTCATTTTTTTCTTTGCATTTTCCAAGTATTCGGTTGAATTTTCCTTATTACTCGTTTCTTCCATTCCCTCTTCTTCGCTCATGCCTCAGTTTCTTCCCTCATTCCTCTCCTCTTTAAACATCATTCCTGCACTAATTTCCTTCGTCCCGCTCTTCTTTTATCCTTTTTCTTACCTTTCTGGTATTTTCTGTCCCTTGTTTGCCTGCTCTTCTCTCTTTTCTTCTTTATCAAACATGTTCTTTATTTTTCTCCTTTCTCCCGTTATCCCACTCTGCCTCAGTTTCTTGCTTCCTCCGCTACACAATAAGATCTTTTTGAGGATCAGGAAAGGAGTGATTTAAATTCATTTTTTCCTTGTTGCTTTTTTTTAATATCCCATAGATGGTGCTGTTGCCCATGACAGAAAGTCCTCAGTAATATTCCCAGACCTCTATCTCTTTTGTTGGAGGGAAAATCTTTCTTTTTCCTTCTCTTCCTTTACTGTACCTTTGATTTCTGGATGTGCCTCAAACAAGGACTATACTAATGATCTAATGCTGATGAGGCTTCTGTCTTTCAGCTATAAAACTGTGAAAATGCCACTCTGTTGGTATGAAAAGGTTTCTTCAAAATTTGCTCTGCATCTGCTGTTGATGATACTGTGAAGACCCAGATTACTTTATTGCCTTTGTGAGATAGAGCGATGCAAGTTGATCTTTCACACACAGAAAGGCAGATTTTAAAGCAAGTATTGTAAATGCAGTAATGACTTCAAGGTTCCTAAACCAAGAGGTCCAAATACATTTTGTTTTGCATTTTGTGTATATTGCATTTTCACTTTTCCTTTAAGTGTTTTGTTACTGTACAACAAGCACTTCTCTTATATCCCACCACTCACAACCTTTAAACATGCATCATGCGACCAAAAGACAGGCCGACATGAAGAACCAGCAAAGAAAGTGTCCACAAAGCATCTGTGGAAAAAAGAAAAAAGAAAAAGTGGAACAATGAGTAAAATGGAACAGATGGTAAATCCACAAAAATAGTTCCTGAATCACCATCTGTCATCTGTCGTCATTTGGATACACTTTGGTCTCAAAGGAACTACATTATCTTTAGGGTTTTCCTTATTGTTGTAGCTGCATTCAAAAGAAATAAAGTATAAATGTATCCTCATGTTGTTGAAGTTTGGTTTTTATGGACCACGATAAGAGCGAGTAGCCATTTATCTCCAGATTTGTTTATTTGGAATTTATTTTTCAGATAAACTGAAGGATTAATTATTCCTTGGTGGGTTGAGAAAATCCTGATATTGCTAAGCTAAATAAACAAACAAAGCTGAGAACATGGCTGTTTTTATTATTGCATGAAAAGTTGATACATATATGGTTTTCACAGGACAGCGATGCACTTTGACTAATGAAAAATCTGCATTAAGAAAAAGTGAAAAATACCTATCATGGAGGTGTAACAAAACACAGATTATTACAACATTTTGCAAAATAATCACTTCATAATCATAAAGTTACAGGTGCAGAATCGGAGACTTACAAAAAAAAAAAAAAAAAACCGAGGACCAGATTCAAAGATGGGTGAATGTCTCCTATGAGGAATCCATGGAAATACACTTCTACTATATGACGTATCACTGCATGTCACAGATGTAGGGATCAAATGAACAAGGGTATTTCCTGTCTTAACCGCGTCACCATCCGAACCCCAAACACAAAGTCATTTTTATGCACTGCGTGGAGCTGAGGTAACCATTTTACCTGCCGCTTAGCCAACGGATAAGAGGCGCCTGCATATTCATAAGAGCAGATAAGAGCTACCCATGCAGCTCCCTTTAATTGAGAATGATGGAGAGGGATGGAGGGATGGAGGGACGTCGGAGTGCAGGAGAGGAGGGTGGAGGAGGATGGGGAACGATAACCCGGTGCTTGCCTTGATGCATTAATTGAGGGTATTAGAGGGAGGGATGGATGGACTGGGAGGTGGTGGTGGTGGGCGGGCGGTGGCGGCGTACCACGGAAATGCCAGCAGTGCCAATAAATCACTCCCCGCCGGTGATTGACTCTGCAAATGTAGTCTGAAAAAGGCCGGGGAAGTTGGAAGGAATCAATCAACCTCCCAAAACTTTTCAACCCTCTCAGTTCTGAGGCAGTCCCGCGGATAAAAGGTTATCATCATAACTGAGCGGGACAGGCCGCGACCTGGAGACACTTGGACTTAATATAGCTTTTCAAGGACAATTTATTTCCACTGGTGAAGCATTGGACGGACCCATGGGAGTCCATTGTGTCCATCATAGATAGTTTGAAGGAATATGGTTTCAGGAGGGCAAACACCATTGGCCAGCAGTGCTTGGATTAAAGTTCATGGGGAAAGTGTCACTTAAGCAGCTGATGGTAATAAAACACAGAAAATAATCAGAAAAATTGGAAAAGAAAGAAAATTGGAAGTAGCAATTTCAACTTACGTTGAATTTTCATAGTTTGTAGAAATCATACCAGTTAGGCTGCCATTTTCCTCACAGATATTGTAAAGAGAAAACAATAGATATTTTTCTTTTTATTTTCAAGAGGCACACTTTTTTTTTTAAAATCGAGAGATTTAAAACCGAATGGTTAGAATTATATCACAGCTTTTATACTCGTCTTCCACCATTATTAGCTTGTATATGTAGGTTTTTCAAATGCAGGAAACCAACTAAAAAATAGAGTCCTCCCGGAATGACGTTTTTTTCTGTAGGTCTGTAGGTTCCATTAGCATCCCCATGGTTCCCTTGTCAAAAAGCCTTTGGGATTTTCCATTGGATTTTGGATTATTGCAGAAAATAAGATCTCTGGCAAACAAACTTTTGATATTTAAATGTTTGTTCAGCGCGATAATCATCACAAATGAACACCACTTTGATGATTTTTGAAGCCTAAATGCAATGCAGAAGTAAAAAGCTATAAACAAACTACATCATGGTTGCATGACTTCAGCGTCATGCCACCACAACAAGGCTGTGAAGCCGCATTCAGTGTGATGATGTTCTGTGGTCTCTTTAGCCACTTTTTAGCAACTCCCTTTTTAAGACACATAAAAGTTTCAGAATTCACAAGTGGGGTATTTATTGACGTATTTTATGTTGTAGAGCAAAATGTGAAAGTCTCTTAAGCTTGTGTTAATCACAGACCTTATTTCAGGCATTTAACCAAAATCCCATTAAAATAACACAGTCACTCCGAGACAAACTAAAATGTTAATTCGTTTCCGTGTTTAGGACTCATTCCTGGAGCACTCTCCAGGTGACAGCCTAGACTTTCCCATTGCCAACAGACCGCAGCTGTGTACACCGCTCTGCAGTATGCCTTTCTTACTTTGATGGTGTGTAATGTTCAGTGTCATGAACAAGCTTAAAAATAGGGCAAGTAAACAGCTGAAAGCAGCATGGAGGCCGGTGAAAATGTTAAGATGGTTACTTTGTTTTTATATCTGTTGCTTATTCGGTCCCTGTGCCAAAAAGCAGAATCATTTTTAATGTTGTGATGATGTTTGAGCACTGCTTGAACAGAGACAGATGGAATTTGTGGTGGCGCATCATTGGACTGCACCGGTAAAGGGGTGAAAATTAGCGAGTCTACCTGGTTGTCATATTTCCATCACTGCCAGTTGGAGTTGATTGGAGCCGTGTGGAGCTGATAAATACCTGTGACTACTCTGGAGTCATTTGTCCTAGGAATGCAATCGTGTTTGAATAGTATGAATTATGAAAAGGGGCAAAAATATATTGCATAACATGTTGATACTGGAAAATATAAGGAAACAATTAATGTCACTTTGCAGGACTGAAAAAAGGAGGAGACTATTTAAACCACAACAACCCACAACTGAAAAATCTTTTGAGGTTGCAGACACAGAGTAGATCCCCTTTCTGTCTCTCTGACAGAAGGTCGGAGGGCTGGAGCTATGATGCTATTATGGGATGCTGGGTTTTTAAGGGAACTCAGTCTCTTTGACCTGCTTTACCAGAGGTGGCCTCCATGTCTTTGACTGTGTCTCCACCTCCAGGACCACTGCTGCTCTGCCCTGCTTCAACCAGAGGGGCTGTATGTGACAGAGAGTTTTGTTTATGTCCCATAAAGTATTTTGTGCATGTGTGTGTGTGTGTCTGCTTTTTTAAGTAGTACTGTTTGTCCATTTATTGTTTGCAAACTGCTCTCTCTGTGTGTTAGATTGTGTCTGTGATGATGTGAATATGTTTGGATGTTTATGAATTTGTACGTTGTTATTTTTGTGTACATCCACCAGAGTTGATATTTTCAGTGTGTGTGTATTCATGATGTCCACCTCTAGTACTGTTTGTATACTAGTGTGCATGTGAGTGTACCTACATATAGTGTCTGCTTTTGTGGATGTGCATGATTGTGTGTGTGTGTCAGAGATGCCATTGTTTGGCCTCTGGAGGTTTCATTAAGGCCCAGTGTCCAGAGGTAAAAAGTCATTCATCTCCCCTGTTGTGAAGAGGCAGCTCTGGGCTCGTCCCCCACACCCCCACCCCCTCTGCCACCTCTATCTCTCCCTCCTCTCTAGCCTCCCATCTCTTTTTCCTCCCATCTCCTTTCATTTTTCTTACATCTTCAGCCACTCTCCCTCTGTCTTCCTCCTTTTATCTCCTCCTTTCCCATTTTCTTCCATCACTTTCTTGCAAAAAAATCAAGTATTATGAGTCTAAAGAAAAGACTGAAAAAAAAAACAAGTATAGAGGAGGGAGTGAGACAAGTGTTTGATGTCTTTCAGACGGACCAGCCTGTCTAATGAATCCTTCACCAGTCCGCTATGAGATCAGCTCGTCTTCTCTTCTCCTTTTCTATTTTTTTTTTTTTGCTCTTTTTTGCCTCCATGCACATTAATTAGAGCTGTCAAAACTTAAGTCTCTCCCTCTTTCTCTCTCTTTCCCTTTTTATTTTGTTCCTTCAAGTGGCTGAATGGGATACCGTTAATTAAAAAGATATCAGATCATAGAGGCCCCCTGAGCGCTGGAACCGTCTGGGCCCTCGCTTCCCGACAAGTCGAGACATCATGTTTTTTTATGTCCGTACACACTCCAAAGAAATTCTGGTCCCTTTTGTCCGCAAGTTAGAGCGATGGATTGAAGTTCACAGGGTAGGAGACTGGAGGGTGTGTATGCGTAAGTATGAGAGTGTGTGTTGAAGTGCTGTGTTGATAAAAGCATATTTTTTGTATTTAATTGTGTCTCAGCTTTATGAAAGCGTGGACTTCTCTTCTGATGAGGACTTCAGAAGGTTCACTGTTTTAAGTGGAATATCTTTACTGACAGAGCAAAGTGCTGAATGAAAGACACTGTGAGCACTACCTAGTCCTCTGTATGTGTGTGTGTGTGTGTGTGTGTGTGTGTGTGTGTATGTATATGTAGCCGACAATAAGAGAGAGAGTGAATGTGAGAATGCAAGTTTGTGTTAATGGGTATGTATACGTATGTAGACATCCATTTGACAAAAAACAGAAAAAATGTCAGTGACTTCACATGTTGGCATAAGTATACTTTTGGTAAAACTAAGAAGTGGAACAGTGAAATTATTTATGACATTTTGAAAAAAAAAAAGGTGCTTGTAGCTTTACTTGCAAGGCTAGTTGGCGAGCTACTTTGAGTGGCACGCTGGTAGTTCAATCAGGAGAGACTGTTTTTATGGTAAAAGAATATTTATTAACATGTGAATTAATGAATAAGGATGTGGAAAGTCTTTGGCGTTTAGACCCCGTAGACATGGTTTGATTTAAGGAGGGTGATGAATCCATAGTCGAATAGGGAACCCCCCAGGGGTCTAGACGCTGGTGGTGGTAGAGGTGGTGAAGATGAGATGAGAGGAAGATGGAGAAGTGCCGATGATCTGAATGAGTAGAGGAATGAGTCTTGTCCTGGACTCTGGATATGATGGCTGGAGGTGACCGGGTTGGAGGAAGGTACGAAGAGTCTGCCTAAAATGATGGCCAACAGCAGCAGAAGAGAGAGCAGATTTAAAATTTTGCAGTGGCATCCTGATTGGCTGAGAGATCATGGCAAAGTGTGACTGGATAACTAGAGGAGTGAACACCCATAGTCAGCTGATTAGAGGGAGTAGTGAGAGTAGGATGGAGAAAATGTGAAAGGGTGAGCATGAGAAAGGTCTTCCTGATTGAACTTACGCTGTGCTTCATATGGCTAGCCAGTAACATGATAGCCTTAGCAGGTGCTATTTCCTTTCAAGGTAGCTTGCTAGCTTAGCCTCTAAAGTGACAAAGAAATTTAATGATACTGTGAGTTTTCTTGTACACAAACATGGGTATGCATTCAGTTTTTCACACCAAACTTATTGTGTCTATCCTTGAGGCTTGACAAACATGGTTGAAGGAGAACACCACCTAATTTAAGAATTCCATTACTGTTATTTCCATGGCCTAGGAAAGATTAGTAGATTAGAAGACAAGTTTGAGTTTTAGCACTCAAGGATTTGGAATCAGGAGAGAGTTGTTCATGGTAATTCAACTTTTTGGACCGTCTTAGACCATAGGAACAACAAGTATGAATTTTGAGAATGGAAATAGTTTTCCTTTAATGCATGTCCTTCCTTTAAAAGTATTCACAAATTATTTAACTTACGTACCTTATTTGTTGGCTGGCAGTTTTTCTCCTCATTGCCTTTACTGACACATTGCTATGATTCTTGGCACTAGTGATGGGAAAAACAGTCCTTTCAGTGTATTGAATCACCAGGACCAGTTCATTAAACAGATTTGTTTGAAAGATTTGCTCACCAACATGTTCAGTACATGACCGGACTGAAGTAAAACATGATTAAGCGTTCAGTTCAGCTAGCTAACTAGTAAACTTAGAAAAAGGAATTTAGTTTGATAAAGATATTGTTTGCCAACTGAAAGCTGAAGTCCTAACCATTCAGTAAGTCCCTGCACATTGACTTGAAACTAACTGAGAGCTCAGCTGAACTGAGAAATAAATGGATCTTTTCTGGTAGATTTGCTCTTACAAATGAAACATTTGCGAACACAACTTGGCACATTACCACCACCAACCTTGCCTGGGAACCACATAAATCCGCAAGCTCATGTTTTCTTTTGCTCTGGCAGATGTGTCTGGTTTGTTATGGAGACAAAGACTGTAAAGAAGGGTTGCAGTTGATGTGAAACTTTCTGTTGAAGCAGCTATTACGTCAGGACTGAACAAATTGGACAGTATAATTTCACAAATACAAAAATAGTCAACTGCACTTACAGCATTTCTTCTTAATTATTTTCTACTGTGATGTCACCAATTGGTTTGTTGGCTCGTGATAAAAGTCTGGAGTTCAGTATGATGGCCTTCACTTCCGCCGGTGCCCCCAGGGAACCACCTTGTTGTTTACAAATACTTCCAGGTAGAAAACCAGCAGTTTAGCTATATATATTTACAGATATATATATATATATATATATATATATATATATCACATTTTTCACATCACTATATCACCGTTTAGACTAATCTGATGTTTGTAAAGTCTATAAACACAATGATTGAACAAACATTACAATTTCTGTGTGCACGATTTGTAATTAATAACATGGTTATCTTAGATTAGCTGGGCTAACCATTAGCTGTTAGCCCCGTTAGCGGTGTCTGTAGTAACTCAGTAACTCAATAAACGGTCCGTGAAAAAAATATTTTTTCCAGTGGATATCTTAGTTACAACATGATTGAGCTAGCAAAGCAGTTTTGTGTTGCTATGTGTGGTATTTATTCAGTTATGGGAAATCACGATGTCTAGAAAGCATCAGCGGCTGCAGCTGACAGGGGGAGTTAACAGCAGCAGCAAAGCTAACATCAGGACGTCATCTTTTAAAAGCCTCCTGTGTTCGGATACAACATGAAATTACTCCAGTTAGCTCAATCATGTTGTAACTAAGACATCAGCTGGAAAAAATATTTTTTTCACGTTGACGAGACGGCGTTTTGGGTAGAGCGGTCGCCATGGACGTGGAGCTTGCTGTTTTTGTAGGTACACATTTCCTGGGGACACCTGCATGTCTCGGCCCCGCCTCCTCCATTGTGATTGGCTAAAGCGCAGCATGTTCAAACTCAAAGCCCCCCCCCTGTAGTCGTCTTTCACACAGGGCTGCCGACAGATTCTACAGTGTAAATTGCAGAATCTGTCTTGAGAGATTAGCTCTGCTGTGATTGGCCATCTACACTGGGCAGACCAAGTCACTGGTCCCTCAGCACTATGTCACATGTTGATAACCCTTTGATAACGCTCCTCAGAACACAGAAAATAACTGAGAAGTTCCAGACTAATTCACATTTCTGATTTTGTCTAGCAATGCCAGGCTAGCAACAATCATCAACCAGACACATACTGAAATGTCAGCAGGAGTCATGTCACCTGTACATGTGAGATCTTGTTTGGCTGCACGAGACACAAACTAACCAGCTCATAAAAAACCTTTAAATGTGGTGCTTGTGGGCAAAAACTTCACGCAGTAACATCGTTAATCCACAGACATATTTGTACCTCTCCTGTCTCACGAAACAAACCATAACTCTTTTCTGGAGTAGTTGGAGCTCCAGCAGAGCAGGATTATAAAAGTCAGTGATGTGACACAGCTAATATGATGCGCTTCCACTTCTTTTGACTCTCTGCTTTGTTTCCTTAAAGGTCAGCACTGAGGGTTTGCAACAGCGCAAATTATGTGACTTAACTAAACTTTAGTTTTATTTCAAAGCTATGAATTCAAGCTTATTTACTTTGCCTTTGCTCCCAAATCCAATCCTGGAGCCTATTCTATAGAAATGGACTGATTTCATTCAAAGATGCTGTTCCATATGCTGCTGAGTCCTGGCCTTTAGCATACATGTGTGTGTGTGTTTATAGCTGTCTGCATCTGTGAATATGACTAATATATGTGAGTAACTTGTCATTGGTTGCCACTGTTATTGATATTGATGTATGGTTCTCACACACACGTTCACTCACACGTACAGTACTGTTGTGTTGTGAGATCAGTAATTTGTAGTTAATCATTTGGGTTGAAGAGGGATGAGATGGGGTGAGAGAGAGGGCTGGAACCCCCCTTCCCTCCCTGCCTTCTCAACAGCATAGTGGCAGTGGAGAAGCACAGAGACAAATGATGCAAACATATACATACACACACACACCCTCCATGCAGAAACCTAATTAATTTTGTGCAGTGTTTCAGAATTGATTGTGGTCATTCCTAGTTGTAATTTTTCATCTGGTTTTCAAGGGCTTCCTTCTTTCTGTCACTCTCACTCGTCTGTATTGCTCTTTAGTGTGTGTTTGTGTGTGTTTTACTGTTGTATGAATCAAAGTGTACATGCATTACAGAATGTTTTCTTCATATGAAATCAAAATGTCCTGTGTGAGATGTTTCAGTTCATATGAAAAATTGTAAATTCTACAAATAAACATCTGCATGCTTGTAAAACTGAAAACATGATGTCTCAATCATATTTGAAGTCATAACATCACATGGGAAATATCTTTCTACATGTGAAATAATCTTTTTCACATCTCAAGGTTATTAAAACTGCAAAATTGAAAAGGCGTCTCCCATTACACGTAAGTTTTAAATACATATGTCCATATATTATTACATTATTACACATTACAAAAATGTCTTCACATGGGAAATGATCTGTTTCACATGCTTAGGCCGAGACAAACCAAACCAACATCACAGAACTACTGAAGGCTGACTGTTGCGTCAGCTCATGTCACCTGTGTCTTGGCCAAAAAGTTGCTCTTCAAAACACCACAAATACCTGCAGCCAATGGCCATCTAGCACTTACATTCTGTGCCTCAATGAGAGGAAATAACTCTCCATAGTAGCAGGTTGCAGTAGTCTCTTTTGTTATTGAAAAGGGAAAATGGAAGATCAACAGGATGGATTCAAGATGCTAGTTAGCCAGTTAGCACATCAACGGGACTATGTTCCCCGGGTCCTATGTTCCCTCATAATATAGGGACCGGGGAACATAGGACCCTTTTTCCAAAAACGGGTCCTATGTTTTCCGCTTTTCCGCTTTTTTGTTGCGGAATTTGACAATTATAGTGGAGAAAATGAGCCCTTTCTAAATATATGTGACTCTTGGGGAATGTTGTCTGCGCCTTTGGGCATTGAATCACGCGATCACATGAGGTAAGTGCATTTTTCTTTAGCATTTCAGGGGGGAACATCGGACCCGGGAACATAGGACCCTTTTTCGGAAAATCGGGGAACATCCCCGGTTGCAGAAAATAGGGGGGGAACATAGGACCCCGGGAACATAGGACCCAGGGAACACAGGGATGACCCCACATCAACAACACAACCTAAAGTGATATTTTTCGTGCATTAGCGACCAATAAAACAAACAGTTGAGAACCATTTTGGCTAAAGAGCTCAATGACTTTAAAGAAGAGTCCAAAAAAGTTCATTTTGATCTCACGCCCCCTGACTTCAGTCATTTATTTGCTTTCCTCACTTCCTGTTCTCTTCTCATACACTGAGCTGAACAGCCAATAAGAGTGATTTCATCTGGCGCTCTGCCTTCTCTGACCCAAATGCAACATGCTGAACTGCCTACATAAAAGGTGACAAGGGCCAACTAGTGCAGGACTGCAGGACATGTGCTAATGGTGCAGGACTCACGGCAAAAACTAGGGCGACAGATGCTCACCAATGGCCCGACAATGACCAACGACCAACTACTGGCTTAGTGAGTCAGCACCCTTAAAGAACATAATTCACATTTTCTTTATTTTTTTTCTTTTACAAGGGTGGGTTGACAGCAATAAGATTAAATCTAATTTCACTGGGGCTGCCTTACTTTTATAGAAACAAAAACTTAAACAACCAAAACACACTGAAAGCTGCTATGATCAAATTAAAAATCATATCACAGCTTTAATTTCGAAAATGTTGATCATTCAGATACTTAAAGACTTTAAATAAGCTGTAGTGTACCCGTCTGAAACTGCACTACAGCTGTAATACTCACATAATTGCTAAACTGAACTGAGATGACACTGCAGATAAATCAGTGATTTGCACTACCATGTTGTGTAATCAGTATTGATAGAAATCATATAATCAAAGCCCACTTTTCTGCACAGGCTCGGTGTCGTTGGTGCACATTTCAACATGCATCTCTATTTTACAGGCTGTGTCACTTTAAGAAAACCCGTTAGCCCTTAGAAATGAAGGAAATTAATGAATCTGATTACGGCTTTGTCTAATAGTTTATGCATCACAATTTCCTGTTTTTAATCACTACAGTAGGACTGAGCAGCCCAAGGGCACTGTTTTAATTCTTTTGTGTTACCAGCAAAAGCAGGAAAAAAATTATAAGATTAATAATTGTTTTGCCAGGATCTAATAACAAGCAATAAAAACCAGCCAACCAGAATGCTGCCACCATACCCAATCTGGGTGCTATTATTAGAAACCCTCTTTTCATGTGTGTTTTCTTTTTTCTCCTGTTTTAATCTTTTTGGTCCATTTTACATTGCCACTGATAAAACTGTCAGGTTTTTCAATTCTGATAAATATTTGAGTTTACTTATTAAAGGGGCTAATGTTGTCACATGAATAGAGAATGATCTTAATGCTTCATTATGATTTACTCTGGCCAATGACAGGCAGGCTGATAGAATATTTACAGCCTCCTGAGGAGACATTTAGCAGGAACACATCACAGCTGATGTGCACCTGCTCTTTAAGAACTTATTTATGAGGGGATGAGTGAGTCTGCAGGTGTGTGTGTGTGTGCGTGTGAACCTGCCTGTGTGTGAGTCTCTAAGTGGGATCTGACTGCTTGTAACAGAAAGACAGACAGTGACAAGAGTGCCTCGCTCACATGGCACCATATTGAAGATGACATTCTATCAGCAACACCGTCATAAATGCTTTTTCTCTATCTCTTTCCTTCTTCCTCTTTCTCTTGCTTACCCTCTGTCCACTACATTCTCATCATCTCCCTCCCTCCTCCTTACCTTTGTCTGACCATTTCATCTAAAGAGGACCTATTATGCTCATTTTCAGGTTCATACTTAAGTTCATATTTAAGGTTTCTACTTTCTCTAAATCTAACTCTAGAAAAGCTACACAACTGAATGAAATCAGTTGTGATTTTATCAACTACTAGCTTTTTAACCATGCTTGTAGGCAGCAAGCTGTGTTGTGAATGGAACTGTTCACAGACTTGCCTTTGTACTGTCTGTTACTGAAGGATTTCAGTAAAAGGCACACCAGAGAACTCAGACTATATAGAACTTCCTGATTTGCATGATGTAAGCAATAAACATGACAGCACACAAGGAAGTTAATATATTGTTAGTTCTGAGATCACTGCAAAAAAAAGCGACAGTGATGCCATCATAGATGGTACTGTTGCCTGAATTAAGCACATCATGACACGAGTATTTTATTGTGTATTTAAAATAAAGTCTACCTCTGGCCTAAGAGGCTACAGCCATGTTAGTGGCTCTATGAGGCTGCAATCAGCAAGCTAACATGTTGATGTTTATTAGGCATAATTTTTTCCATGTTCACTGTGTTGTTTTAATGTGTTAGCATGCTAACATTTGCTTAGTACCACTAAACATAAAGTACAGATAAGGCTGATGGGAATGTCATTAGTTTTGCAGGAATATGATCATATACCAAAGTATCTGATAGAATGAACCAGATGATGGGGTTAGACAGAGAGTCAGGAGATCAAAGCTAGTACATTCATCCTCTGTCTACAATGAATGTCTGTACCAGATGTAATAACAACCCACCCAATAGTTGTCAAGATATTTCACTGAAGAACTAAAAAGCCAACCTCATGGTGGAAACAGAGAAAAAGTAAGAGGATCACCAATGTCATTAATAATGTATCCACTTGAGACATTGAATATCCATTATAAATTCTATTGCAATAGATCCAGTAGTTGTTCAGGTATTTAGCTCTGAACCACAAATGTCAACCTCATGGTGGCACTAGAGGAAATGACAGAGGTTCACCAAAGTAAGTAGGATTCATCCACTGGGGACCACAAATTTCATAGCAGTCCATCTTATAATTGTTAAGATGGACTGCTATCTAAGTCTGAACCAAAGTGGTGGATCAGCAGACAGATACTGCCATCCCTAGATAAAAACGAACCAAAGAAGCGTACTCTAATTTACCATCTTCATGGCTGAGCTTTGGAAAGTTTAGTTATATTAGGCCCCTTTCACATCTTGAGTTTGGTTCATTTGGTCCGGACCAAAAGAATAAATGATACATTCTTTCCTTTTAGTTTTGGTCTATTTCCTGTTCACACTGGCTTTTTACAAACAACATGCTTCCAATCCATTTCTACTGTTTCATCTTTTGGCCATAAAATGTTACAGTGGCACTAGTACTCATTTCACAGATAAGACCAACAAAATTTCTTTCAGAGGGAGTGAAAACCTAAGCAGCCTCTTGTTCTCCTGCTCTCCACAGTGTGGTGGGTGTTCCAGCCCAGTGGTGGTCAGGTCCATCTGGAAATGCTCAGAGCGTCCTGTCTCATAGCTGCTGCCATCACCTCTCACAGTATTTCACTGTTTTATGGACACGACCAGCTCTGGAGCTCCCCGACTCCCTTTGGAGCTTCTTTGGAAACATCAGCCAGCATTTTATTTACAACCTCAGAGCCAGGCCTGCTCCCCACTGTGGGAGGTGTGCGCACACTGAATATTCTATGAATCAGGCATATCAGCTCACAGATTTCAAGAAAAGTAAGAATGCATGTGTGGTTGCTGTTGTCCATGGATCCGTGTGCACAGCTTACTAGTGTCAGAGGGCCCACAGTGGCAACGGTGTAAGCTTACTTTACATTTCATGTTAGAGCTTTTTCATGACCCAAATGTTTGACCTCCACCAGGTTTGTTAATTTTATTGTACAACTTGACATATCAGGAAAACCATTTCAGCATCAAGGGTTTTATGACCACATCTATAGTAGAGCAGTCTGCAAAACTCAATGAGACTCTCCATTTTGTCTGGTGGTGTTAACTATTTTATTGTTTGAGCATGTTTTATGTTGCAATTAATTCCTAATCTAAAAGTATGAGGTGCTATTATGCTGTGGGGATAAACTAATCCTAATTAAAATTGTGGAATGTTTTGTATCTTAATTGTCTTTAACATTTTCACTATAGTTCCAACATCACTCAACTGCCAACAAACAAACAAACTACTTCTCACCTAAGGGTCTCCTGCAAGGACACAAAAGAATACATTGTTGCCCTATGGAGCACATGAAACCATCTCACCCAGTACTGAAACAAAAATATGAAAGAAAAAAGAAAGAAATAGAGGACAATAACATTTCATGATGCTTTAAAAGTTGGTTCAGAGATGCCAAAGTAATGTTTTGTCAGCCCGATGCAATATTCCCTTTGGTAATGCATAGTGAGTTTTGCGTACGTATTTCTCGTGGTGATTAACTTCACAGCTTTGACATCTCCTTACATAAGAATGGCTTTTGATCAACCTTTGATGCTGTTTTAACCCTCTTGTGAGATCTTAAAATTAGATTATACGAGATCATAGTAAAGTAACCTAGACTAAGTGCTGACCAACACTCTCCTCACTCCTTTTTATGTATTTATTTTTCAAAATTATATATATTGAATGTGTTGTGTGTCCCTAAATTTTATCATCTCTGGTTCAAACTGTAGTGTTTGAGTATGTAATCATCTCACATTTTCCTGTAATTTGCATTTTGTGTTGGTTAATGCAGCCTGCAGCAACTGTATAAAGATGCTGCTTATTGTTCTGTTTATGTATGTTGAGAGGTCCACAACCAAACTGTAGATTCCCAAATACATTTTGTGCCAAGAGTGTGTAGGAGTAAGGGCTGGGTATCATTTAAAAAATTACAATACCAGTACCCTTAAAGTGCCAATACCAGTAGAGTACTTAATTTAATACCCATAAAGTGAATGGAGTGGTGTGTAGTGTATAGCCATAACTTTGAATGTTGGTGGCACCTGGGCACGCTGAGTGCCAACTCTGTCAGATACACTGCTCTTGACTTCACCACATCATGGACTGTATGGGTTGTTACGTTAGCTGCTTCTGTGGGAGTGTGACAGTTGTGAGAGGCAGCACATACACAGTGACGGGGCTAACTGTTAGCATTACATGGCTAATGTGACCTAACAGCTATTAACAGGTTTAGTGACATAGTTGAGCCCTTTAGGTGTTGGGAGTAGTTTGTTAGGACTGTTTAAGGTCTTAGTATTGGATATTAGCCACTGCTGCTGTGTTAGCTCGTGCTAACTGGGCAGTCATTGAACTGACTTTTTGTCAGGAGGAGGAAAGCAGCTCCGGAAAGTGGCTCCGGAGATTGCAGCAACAGAAAGTTTGCTGATCCGGTGGTGCATCTGGATCGTCCAGGATCAGACCCCCAGCATACAGGGATTGAATGCAGGTATTGTTTGACTGGACACATTTTAACACTACTTGGCACCGGGATATTTTGGTTGATACCTTAAAGGTATTGAGAAACAATATTTAGCCCTAGTAGGAGTTGAAATTGTTTTTTAAATCACATTTCATTGGCACTCATGCCAGTTTTACAGGTTTGCATTAGAGTATCTACTCCCCGACTTGCCTGAGAAATGCATAAAATTGTTTAGAATACACCTGCCTAAGTGTCTTAATCCACCCATGACCAGTGACCCATTGGGTCCCCGATGGTATGCCACTGCTTGTGTGCGTGCATGCATGTGTGTTAATATGTACATGAAAATCTCCCTGTGTGCATACATCTATGTGTCTATACATACAGTGTGTAGGATGTAGGGTATGCAAGTACGTTTTGTGTGTCTCTGTTTGCATGTTATACAGTATGTGTGGTTATATGCCTGTGTCTCTCAGTCAGCGACACTTCATCATATGTGTGTGTGTGTGACACGCTAGCTGCCCCACTTGGCCAGCTGACAGGCCACTGTCTGATTATAAAGGCACTTTACTGGTATTAATATTAATGCCACTCCATTTTATTCAGGATGTCTGCCTGCCACTCCGATGAGACTGCACTTTACCGCTTTAAATGGTGTGTGTGTTTGACAGGAGGTGTGTGTTTGAGTGTGTATACATGCATAGTGATTCATGTGTGTTTGCCTGTGTCTCCCTGGCATAAATGCAGTTGTCAGAAAGAAAGAATCCTTCTAGTCCATTAGCACCGGGGCAGTTTTAAACTTGACCCCCCCTTTAAATAAAATTATCTTTATGCATGTTTTCCTCAGTAGTGTGTGTTTTTGTACTAAAACAGCTAAAATTATACTTTTTTTGACAAAGGGTTTGCCCCCTTGCAAAGACATGCAAAGTGTGCAGGGAATTAGAAATCATTTGGGTCAGATCAGAAGCAATGAGGAGTTTAATAAACAGCTACTAGGAGTTCAAGGTCAGACTGGAAGGTCACTTTGGTTGGTTTAGTGTGAACGGAAGGCCATCACAGAGAGGAATTTAGCTGGCTTAGTGTGGACATGGTCTGAATTTTGGGCTGTAGGAGATTTTAATGGTGGAATACTTTCAATGTGTTGTGTCATTTTATTTCAGGACAAAGAGCTACTGGTGGCTTCTTGAGCTGGTAGCCCTCTCTACACACACACACACACACACACACACATACACACACTTATACACACATACACTCACCTCCCCCGTGAGTATCTATCTTGTTTCTCTCTTGTTGCTGGTTGCGGTGTAGGTCGTCCCCTCCTCTGTCTGCCATCTGGGAAGTCTCTCTCTCCATCCATTATGGCCGTCCTGGGACAGAAACCCTTCAACACCGGCATGCCCCGCAATCCCCATGCACATAAACATGTAGCGCACACACACCCATATGTACCACCAAACACACATGTACACTTAAATCCAAGTGAACACAAACTAATGGCAGCACACTGAACTCAAACAAGCATAGAGCAGCAAGTAATGCATACAAAGAATAAATACAGTCAGGCACACACTTAAACACACATGTACACATACAGTTATTGAGTTACAGTCATCCACCAAATTACCTGCGTATAGCAGGCAGATAATTCACAATCTAACAAAAAACAAAACACGTCTCTCTTTTAACTGGCCCAAACATGGTGGTGTTATGTACTGTAGCTTCCACATTTTTTGTGTAGTGTTATAGTGAAGAGGGAGGAATGAAGAGACCAGCACACAACTCTCACCTTCACTCGTCTGTATAGAGCGAGGAGGAACTGGAGCCCTGAGGCATTACCAACAGATTGACGCACAATTAACCCACACAGACAAGGATCTGCATCACCTATTTGCATTCGTCCTTTTGCATCATTGGTTGCATAGTCTTTATAGTGGCCAGTACGTCTATACATCTGCAACTGAAAAAGAAATATCATGTCCTGAAAATAGTATACTATAATAGCTGAGACAGGAATAAAATAAGCTTTTCTCCAAATGAACAGTAGCGAGAGCTGTTGCAACAGCTCTCGCTACTGTTCATTGTTTCTGGACTTTTCATCTACTTTACACTCTTGTCAGTCTCGAGCACTTCATGTAAGTTTAGTTCTGGTGCAATTGGTGGAGTAGAAGTTACCTAGAGATAATGGTAGCTTACACCCACAACGTGCTACTGGAGCTGGAGTTCTGTCAGCACACATACCAGAGTAGATATGGAGATACTGTCACCATGGCAGGAGAGTCGGCCAGAGAAAGGACTGAGAGGCACAGGAAATTTAAACACCCTCCTCCATCGATTATCATGGGGAACGTGAGGTCACTCTCCAACAAGGCGGATGAACTGACCGCACTGTGCTTACAGAGAGTGCAGTTTGCTCTGTTTCATGAGGACATGGCTGAATATACTGGACAGCCATGGTGACTAGTCTTGTTGTTTTTGTTAACTTTAATTACTACTTTTTGTAAACTTTGTTTATTTCTGCTGCAACACCTGAATTTCCCCTCTGAGAATCAGTTAAGACTCACCTTATACAGTAGGGATGCACCAGTTTAACTGCCGGATCGGTATCAGGCGAATTATAGATAGACATTACAAAAGGATTTGCATTAGTCATTAAGTAAAGAGGAACTATGCACATCTTCCAAATTCATACATTCCTATGGTCTGAAACAGTCCAAAAATCTAAAAACCAAGAGTACTAAAAATATGTGATGTCATCAAGTATAAAGTCTGAGGTGCTCTATTGACAATGAATTGGAAAAACTGTTACAGAGGACACTGAGAGCACTCAGGGTAGTGCTCTGAATATAGACCATTTAACAATATTTATTTGCAATAACTTCAAGATAGAAAATCCTCACATCAAGTACATAAAATCAAAAGGGGCTGAGCAAATGCTGCCTCATTTAGTGAGTTTTAAGCCAACTAAAAAAGGCCCACTCTCCGCTATATTTAGAATATTTTCACTGCTTTACCGTGCCTTCAGACAGCCTTTTCTGACAGGGAACTGAAGCTACAGTAATTTTACTGAGCAGAACACTGAGTTGCTGGTCTACCATGGCGCAGATTGGTTAGTGTGTAAGGTCAAGCAGAGCAACTATTCAAATACAGCAGTACATTGCTCAGCTTCCATGTCAGTAGATTTGGTTCATCAAAGACAAGAAAAAGCAGTTAAGTGCATAAAAGAAGCACAGCAGAAACATTAGAAAGGTCAGACCACATTTGACTATATATCTTTACACGTTAAAATTATGGTTGAAAATGACAACAGAAACAAACAAGTCTACGAATTTTACACATCTCCATGGTTGTTATCAATTGCCAGTTGTTTACCTGGAAGTGATTGCTGTTGATAGTGCAACATCACGGTGATTCCGTCTATACGGGTACATTTTCTGTTTCAGAACTAAGAACACTACAATAAAATGAAGCTTGTTTGGGTATTAAAAAAAAAAACTTTTTAAAAATTTAAAAGGTAATTTTATTGAATTGAGCCAACAGAATCTATATTGGAAAAGACAACGGTGGATCAGTATATCCCTAATCACACAGTGTGATAGCAGAAAAGGTCAGGTGCTGGTACCTATAAATTACATAAATACAATTTCATTCAAGAGGATAAAGAAAGATGGATGTCACATACCTCAGATCTACCACAACACCTGATTAAAGCAAAACTAACTTCAATTTATTAATAAAAAACACTGCCCATTGCAAATCACTCAGATTTTGCTGTTATATCCTTACCTGTTATGTGTCAGTGAGATAATAACTGAAGCGTTGACTCTGTACAAACCTGTTGCAGAAGTGAGGACCAACCAATGTCCTGGCTTTGAAGGACTTCCCCCATGTTTCTTCATCTGTCTGTCCTTGTGAAAACATCCACCCACTGATGACCACCTCTCCATTCAGTTTCCTTCCTATCAGCAGTGGTGAGCTGGAGACAGAAAGAAAGAGAAAGCGAGGCGAGGATGATGACGACGGCAGGCTGGAGCTCAGTGCAAAGCTCCGGGTTATCAAACTCATTAATCTACATGCCATAGTCCCCGGATGAATAATTGTGCGTTGAATTTATCTGCCAGTGTGATAGCTACAGCTCAGCTCTCCCCGCGCCACAACCGACACCGCATTGTGTCTTGGCCTTGTAATTATTACACGCTTTGTCTTTGCTTGGGGTGGAGGCGGGTGGAAGGTGGGTGGTTGGGGTGGAAAACAGAAACACACTCCCACCTCTTCTTTTGCTGCTTTTCATAAGAAATCATTTTACCAGCCCTCGGTGTGATGCTTAATATCCCCCTCCTCCTTCCCGCCCTCACCCATACTGTGGCGTATAAGAAACATGACAGGAAACAAAACTGGGGCCCAAGGTGAAGCTTGACAAAACAGGCATTTTACATTCTTCGCATGCATGTGTAAAAATATTTAACGACCTAAGGAGGCGTCTACATCTTACACAAAAAATAAACATGATGGGTTTTAAAGGTTGACTCTGATATTTTTAAATCAACATGTTTTCATATGGAAATACTAAATTACACCTATGATATATTTTTAAAGGGGACAGAAGTCAAACAGGTTGGGAAACTGACCTACAACATAAAAGAGGTAAGGACCTTCCTACACAGAGCAGAACATCTTGTCAGTGAGGAGGTGCATAGAAAGTGGCACTCCAGGCTAACAGTTACAGGGAGTGGATGATGTGAATTTCACGACTCAAGACCAAAATGACAAATGTTAACTCAGCACCCCAGTGGTACCATGTGTGTCTGGGTTATCTGAACTTATAACAAAAGTATTTATGTCACAAGGAGTCAACACTTGACACAAAGCAAACTGGTGCACTCTAAAGACAGGACGCCCTGTGGGAAACACCTCATAAGCCCCTTTTACACTGCCTCTTCAAGACAGGAATTTCACACTATTATGCCTCACTATTCTTTATAATAGGTACAATCGCAGAAAGGGGGCATTAAGTTGTCTTGCCTTTAGGCTGGCAGCAGAAGTAGTAACAGCACCAAAACGGATGGGATGGGTGTAATGTTTTGATGGCGTATTATATGTGGAACCCACTGCCAGTAGATTTAAAAAACAGCTTGTAGCAGTCAGCAGCTAACTCAAAGAAGAAGAGCAGTGGCTAAAAATGGTAAATTTGGGAAAACAATGAGGTCCAGGAGCTCCTTACCGTCCAAGCGGAGGACATGATCACCCACCATATAATAGATGGTAAATGATTGTTACTGACATGTTATGCAATTGTTATTGTTTATAGAGCACTGCTGTTAAATGTCACATTAGAGGCTGATGTTGTTCTATCACATGTCATGCCTGTCATGCCTCTTATGCTTCCGCCATGCCGGCATGCTGTCTAATATCACACACTGGAGCGGCGTAGGCTAATGGCCCTGTTGTTTGGTTCTGTGTAAAAATACAAAGGCAACATAAAAAAGGGACTTCGTAGTGACCTTATAGTGTGATCTCTGTGTAAAAAAGGCATTTGATTAAACATTAAAGACTGAGTGTACCCTGAAAAAAACTCATCAGCTGTCTGTAGGGTTGTCACGAGTGACCCCTTCCACCTAAAACTAGTCATGTGATCCACTTTTAAAATAATTAAAAATGGTAAATGTATCTGCTTTCCAAAACTCAATTACATCTTTGTAAGTTTTATCTCCCGACATGCTGATCTAAATGTTTTACAACCTTATTTACTGAACCCTTATTAAAGCCTCAGTGTGTAAAAATGGTGAGTAACAGTGACATCAGCGGTCAAATTCTAGATTGTAGGGCTCACTCACGCTCATTCGCTCACCCCTCCCATCGGGTAAGTGACGGTGGCCTCGTAGGACAAAAAGCCTTTCACAGCAGAGATGGCATCATCCACGAGTTCTTGTCTGTTGGTTGTTTTGGCATGGTTACAGCCAACAGTAACCTGTACTGTTCAGTAATAAACAGTGGTTCGCCAAATAACTGCGTCATCCTTTCCACACGTCCTGGCGGACACTACAATATGTTATAGCTTACCAGTGAGATATAGGTTATCTGTGAAATATAACATTATGTTAGAAGTGTTTTATCTCTAATTGTTTTGGTAACACGAGCAAACATTAGCACAGTAATGCTAAAATAACATGTTTATGTGATAGTCACGACACTGTGCGGCAAATATAGGTTGGTACGATTATAATATATGCGTTTCCGGAGTGTTCTTCCACAGGAGTTCTTTCCACCTGGAATAAGCAACGCAGATATTCACTCGCGTTTTGTCCCGTCCTTGCTTATCTGATCTTTTTCTTTTATTTGGTGGCGTGGTTTCCCTCTTACAGGGCAAAACATGTGTGTGGTCCTCCATTTAAAGTGCGACAGAATCATAAAAGTACAAAGCAGGTTCACGCAGAAGCGCCCCGGATTGAGCTTCACCTTCTCTGTCTCCAGTGACGGCAAGTTCTAGGTAAACGCAAAAGGCGAAGCGCATATATCCTTTTTGGCCACTGTATTCACATATGGCGACGCAAGAGGGCAGCCTCCAGAAGACCACGCCCTGCCTGTGTATATATAGAAATCATTCTAAGCCTACGAGAAAGCTTCCATTTGTATGTGAATTGCATTACACTTTAGTAAATATATATTTATGAAAGCAATAGCTGATATTTGCTAATAAACAACCACGTAAATTACACATTGTAACTTTAAGCTGTATTTTTCTGAGGAGTTGGTGGGGACCAAAAATAGAGCTACAAAAATAATGGATACTCAATGTAAATTTGTCAGGTGGCCACTAACATAAATCATATTGAATACTTATGTTGCTTTGTGTCTGCTGGATGTGTCAGTTAGTAACTGTTGTCCGCTGCCTCCAATAGGCCAAAAAAAAAAAGTTTTTGCCTAACACGGACACACTGTCTGTTTCTGTGTGCGAGTGATATATACACGCAGGCTTAAAGGCAGTACTCACACACACACACACACACACACACACACACACAGAGCAATATGTGTAAATATCTCAAAGCTGCTTGTTGGTTCTTTTGTCTTTTTGATCTGAGGTGTAGTTTACCCGATGAAATAAGAGCAGGGAACATAAAAAGAACAAATAACAGGCTTGTTGGCAACGGCGGGTGAACACGACAAACAGGTAAACAGTCTGTGTGTATTTCCAGCTCTTAATGCTATTTATCTTCAAACAACTCTTTGCCACCCTCTCTGAGTGTGCTTGTGCTTGTGTGTGTGTGTGTGTGTGTGTGTGTGTGTGTGTGTGCAATCCTGCATTCCTATGGCTGTCACACATAAGTTTTTGGGAATGAGTCTGACTGTGTGTAATCCAAAGAATGATCAGCATTGTGATATTTTTTCTAGACAACAGAGGTACAAAACCTTGAACTGTCATTTCCAATGACATTTGAAAAAAAAAAAAAAACATTGGCCAGATTTGCAGGTATGTGCCTCAGCTGCTGAATGAACAAGGTGCCTCCGATGGAGATTTTCAATACAAACGCAAGCTTCATTCATATCTCTCAACCAAATTTCAAGCTTATTTTAGGATATGTCACACAAGACTGGGTATTGGGATAATGTTGGATATATTTTATGATGATCAAAAAAGAAAAAAGAAATTCGTTTATGCACATGCAAATGTGCCAACTACGTTATTACAGTTATAATGGTATAGTGTGAGATATTTAAGAGACTTTCTAGCTGATGCACAATGAGACTTTGATTATCCAACTTTTGACTCAACGTCATTCCTTGACATGAATTTCAAGATTATGTTTCCAGAGAAATCAGTCCAGAATGATATTTTAATGTTTCCTTGACAGTTGATTCCTTGTACTCATGTGCCACATGTATTATAAAACCTCTGATTCTACCTTCAAATATACAGATTCAAAGAGGCAGGCTCTCCTTTGCCCTCTGTAAGCTCAGTACTTTGTACATTACTCTGTGATTGGGTCAAATAGTGTTCCCTATGCAATCCTTAGCAGAAAAGTATCAGTGTAATTTTATTTTATTTTTTTTTTAAAGATATTTTTGGGGGCATTTTGGCCTTTAATAGATAGGACAGACAAGTGTGAAAGGGGGAGAGAGAGAGGGAGTGACATGCAGCAAAGGGCCACAGGCTGGAGTCGAACCCGGGCTGCTGCAGCAACAGCCTTGTACATGGGGCGCCTGCTCCACCACTAAGCCACCGACGCCCCTCAATGTAATTTTTTATCCTCAGTTGCCTATCAGCGGGTTATAACTCCAAAGGTTTTTAAAGATTAAAGATTAAAGTTACACTGATTGTCACACACCTGAGTGTATGAAATTTGTTCTCTGCATTTGACCCATCCCCTGAGGGAGCGGTGAGCAGCAGCGGGAATCATGTGGTGTTCTAACCCCCCAATTCCAACCCCTGATGCTGAGTGCCAAGCAGGGAGGCAGTGGGTCCCAGTTTTATAGTCTTTGGTATGACCGGGCCGGGGATTGAACCCACGACCTCCCAGTCTCAGGGCGGACACAGTCAACCACTAGGTCACTGAGTTTTTTTGTGATCTTAGGCTTAAAATGTTTTACCTGGAGCAGAGACAATACTAAAACCCAACATTTCCAAACACTGCGTTGGTCTGCTTTTCCCTTCTTCTTTCCTGGAACTCACTTTAAGTGTGGGACCCAACTGATGGCTGGTACAGTCTGCTTGATTAAAACCTTGGTTTCGCCACATACAAACATCGTATCCTCTTGGGCAGACAAAAGTCGGGATCATGAAAATACCTTTAAATATACAACCAGCTTCTGGCTAAACAGTTAATAAGATGACATATTTAAATAAGTTAAGGTTTGAGTGACTGCAACATAAGCTTTTGTTCCATGTTGTTTAAAGTTCTTTACATTGTTGTAGGGCATAGAAAAAAAACCTCAATTTCACAAGTCAATCAAGACAAGCATGATTGCTTGTCATCAAGTTGATGCACCTAAGTGTCTAAGTACATTTCCCAACATGGTTTTTGAGGTTCATTTTATAATGGATGGCATCATGTTGCATTTCCAGTGTTTGATCCAAATGTCTAGAGGGGACATTTAGAGGCAGAGTGTGGTGGATGGTTGTATGTATAAAGTGTTTGAATTTGACACCAGAGACAGGTGATTTACATCAAGTGTACTAATGACAGTCAACATTGGTTTCTTTTAACTGTGACAATAATTGGTTACCACCCTTAACCAAGTAGTTCTTATTGCTGAAACATAACTAAACCTCAGTAATAGAGTTGTCAGATCAGAAATGCTAGCGTGTGTTTTTCCTGAAAGCCATGACAAATTACAAATTTGGAGTTTATATTTGCAGGCTTGTTCATTTCTACTGTGGTTTAATACTACATTTAATCATAATTTCTTTGTAATGCTTTGCAATTGTTTGTCCACTTCAAGAAGGCTTAATTTATTTACTGAGTTTCTTGATTACTATTTTACTCATTCACAATTCATTATTGATACTCCTGCAGTGTTCATCAAAATTTTCTTTTACTGGTGAAGAGTTAGTAAATTTGCAGAACAAGATAAATAGAAACACAGCTGTAATTATAAGAAAAGAATCTTTAGGGGTGCATCACTGTGTGGTTTGGAGGCTCTATCAGAGTGCGTGTGTGTGTGTGTGTGTGTGTGTGTGTGTGTGTAAAGCACCCTGAAGCTAGCTTGTCCTTGAGACAACCTCAGATTGCAGATCTGACTCAAAGACAGCATTGTGTGTTTAATTTGTTTTTACCTGCTGGAAGGTCATCAAGCCCGGAACAAGTTTAGTGGAAGGCTTGGGTGTTTGGGGGTTGGGGATGACCATTCCCTCTGATTATAAAAGCCTAAACAGATTCTCTCCCAATGTCACATTTATCATTTTCAAACAGCTAATATCTTCAGATGAAACAGAGAAGGATGGTGACCCTACCCCGCTGTTCGAGCGGTGGACAGAGGGGAGGACGGAAGGAGCGGGGGAAGACACGGGTCAACCTTCAGATGCCCCAGGCATTGTCCAGACAGAGGGAGAGAGAGAGAGGGGTGATGTATTTTAAAAAGCTCTCCTGACCTGTAGGCACCCACTCGAATGTTTGCTTAAATGGACAAGCCATAGTTTTAGAATGTGCTTTGTGTAGCAGATTTTGAAATGCACTATTACATTTTAAAGGACACCCATGTTCATCACACACACTCATTTTCTCTTTCTCTCACACACACATACACACACGTAGGTCCACACAAACACACACTTATTGAAGCTGCATAGGGCATTGGTGTCAGCCTGAAGGTTTCTGGCAAGGTCCTCCGGGTAATTCCCATTCACCTTGTCCAGGGTCTGTATGAACAGAGAAGTGTGTATTATGTATGTGTGTGTTTATGTGTGTGTGTGTTTGGACACTTCTTTTGCTGTATCTGCGAGTGATCTGACTCATTTTTATGAGACAGAAGTACGGATAAAAAGAAGTTTTGGAGGTCACAAACAAATCGCAGTCTCTACCTTGTACCGTGTGTGTGTGTGTGTGACTGCATCTGTGTTTGTTTGCGCCTGTGTGTGTGCATGTGTATGTGTATGCAGTCCAATATAGTAGCAAATTGAGGAGAGCGTGCTGTTGTGACTACAGGTATTTGTGGAGACTGTCTATATGCAAATGATAAAAGGATGTGAACATAATGACCCGGCATTGAGAAAGACCACGGCTCTTGGGCTGTTTAGAATGAGGTGGGAGCAGAAAGAAAAACCTCATGCGGCTGCAGCGGAGAATGCTGGGAAGGGAATATCTGCCAAGTTCAAATGTCCGTTTTGTGGTTGTTTGTGTCAGGACACATATGTAAGAGCAAGACAGACACACCTGATGAACCAAAAAGAAATGTTTTTAAACTGATTTAAACCCTCTAGGCAGCTATTAGATGCACTTCATTTTATTGAGCTCCATAAAAATACAAAGCATGTTGGAAGATTGCCAGAGATAATGCCCTCAATGACACTCAAAGATCCCCTTACTGAAAGCAGTGCATGAACAATGTTGCTGGAAAATCAAACCCAGAAGATAAACAATAAGCTGATGTAGGTTCTATGAAAAATTATGTGAATGTCTCACAGTAAAACTGTTGCTTGTGGTGTGGCAGCCAAGGAAGTGTCCACAAAGACATTTGGAAACAATCCTTTCATGTAACTTGTGCATTTCAGTCAGGAACTGAAAGAGTTGCACACTATTATAGGTGGTATTTACTAAATTAGCATGTCTTACTTCTTTTCTGCAATGTTTGCTTTAATGAGTGTTCAGACTCAACAGATGCTCCTAACTGGACTAACTTGTCATAAATTGTTTATTTCAGGGTTATTACTAAGGTTGGGTGCTGAACTCCGTTCTTTCAAAGGAACCGACCAAATTACGTCACTATTATAGATACTCATTCACGTTAAGTCCATTTTTGCTAAATTTAAGGTAGGGTTTATCCAAGACAGTAAGTAAATGTTAGTCTGCAATGGAGTGTTGGAACTGGCAGCGGGTTCATCCCCCATAGTCACTCTGTCTGCTTTTCAGCGAGCTGAAACCAAACCCCATAGCACTGATTTGCTACAAAAGTTTCGATGTCAGGTCTATTTTTTTTCTGAATTATTTTTGTAACAGCCTTCTATGACTGCTAGACAAGCAGACGCACATACACACACAAGCAGACAGACAGACAGAGGCAGAAGACAAACTATGTGTGATTAGAAAAGAGCAGAAGAGCAGAATTGCATTTTGTGTCACCACTGTAGCTCGTTAAAAACACAAATCTACGTTATCATAGAGAAAGTAAAGTACTGAAAAAAGTTACCGTTGAGTACCAATACCAAATTCAAGGTACTAGAACTGGTATCAGTTCAAATGTGACTGGTACCCAACCCTAATTTCAACTTGATGGATCCTACTTCTTCCTGAGCAGGAGTAGGCCTACATTTGATTTGATCGATTGATTATTCACATAATCAGCAACCCCAAATTTTTTGACTAAGGCTACTTGTTTTGTTCCATTCATGGACAAGTTTCATTCACAAATATCCCAGAGCCTAAATAGGAGAGCCTCACACTGTGGAGCCCACACCACCAAAATTATGAATTCTATGTTATTTCCACAGCTTTAGAAATTTCAATTAATATCTATGAACATGAGCTACTCACTGTCAAAGCCAGAAACCAGAGATGTAAGTCTCAAACTTGTGATGTCATAGGGTATGAAGTCTGGAGCTGTTCCATAGACAATGAACTGGAGACTAAATTTATGGACCCACAGAATGTTTGTTTTCTATTTTATACCCAAACAAACATTATTTTATTGTGGTGTTCTCAGTCATGAAACAGGAAATGTACCCATATACTCAGAACATTCCCCTGGGTGCTCTCAGCAACATGTAGAACATCTTTCCCAATTCACTGTGTATGAAGCAGCTCCAGAGATAACCTCCAGCATTCTAGTGTTTTAGATTTAGGTATTTAGATTTGGGAGAGAGTTGTTGGTGTGTACTAATATTTTGGACTGTCTTAGGCTATATGAATTACATGTATGAATTTTGAAACTGGGCGTAGTTCCCCTTTTAAGGTCTTACTAAAACTGCCAATGATGTATAATTGTAGCAGTGCAGTGTCACAATGTCTGTCTGTTGTGTTTCTTTTTGCACATTCTGCACCATTTCACCAGGCTCTTCATTGCGGTTTCTCTACCTGTCCACTAGATGCCCTCAAACTTTTCCACCTACCTCACCTGACTGCCTGCTTGATGTGCAGTAGCCTGAACCACGGGTTAGTTATTCTCTGTCAAACCCCTTGTATAGGTTTTCCAGTTCTCACTGCATTCCTGGTTTTGACCCTTGCTTGTCTTTTAATTCAGTGAACATGAACTTTCATCCTGATCTGACTGCCATTGTGTTGTGCTGTTGGGTGCAAGGGTGCTGATTCTGGGAGTTATTACATGCTGTACTGTTACAGAAGAGGGAATGGTTTAACATGAAATAATAATAATGCTGGAACTGGTCTTTTTTAAAGCAAAGTGGTCCATGACTTAGATGGGAGGCTGTCAAATGGATGTGACATTCACAAAGATGGACAGGAGAATATTACACAGCAGGTGATTTTACATTTTTGAGTGCAACAGAGTAGTCTATGTTTCCCTGGACAGTAATTTACATAAAGACAGTTCTTTAAGTGGGAAAACTTTCATGGCAAAATTACTGAAGTTCCCATGCCAAAGTATGCCAATAGAATTTAAATTCTGGGCTCTTTCCAGGCCTGGCACAGTAACCATGAGCTGTGGAGAAGTAAACTATCTGTACATGACTCATAGAACGGGCCTGGGAATTTATTTCTTGCCTAAAAGAAAATTCTAAAGTCGTAATTGCAGCAAGTTCTCTTAAATCATGCAGACTTGCCACTTAAGAATAAATCTGTTCATACAAGTGGTTCCACTGATCCTTCAGCTAAAGATCTAAATGGATGTGATCTGCAGCGGGACTCCATATGAGCTCATTAGATGGACTCCCAAAGCTGGACACATTCTGTTGCTGGCTGGTGATGAAAACTGGGGGTGGAAAAGTGGAGGAGGGTTGTATGGGTTAATCAAACACTGAATGAAATGGGAACTGACAGGTGCCCAGAAATGAATAGTTGTAAATTCACCCAAATGAATAAAACTTTGACAGAAAATGACGCAAAGTTTTATAATAATGGATCATATTTTCACACAAGTCTCCTAAGTAGGAAGTCAATATATAAATTGATGGCTCCCTATGCCTTGGGAAAGGATTGGCAGCAGTGTAATTATGCAATTAGTAGCCTAGTTAATAGGCTAAACATGGAAGCTGTGTGTACAGAGGTATTATTAACTTAATCTTGATCATCTGGATCAGTTCAAACAGCTGACAATGCAGTCGTCATACCAAACTACTGAATGATGGCTGCCTGGTATGAATCCACCAGCATGTGTGTCTAATAGCTCGACACGGACACATTTGGTCTGGCTGAAGGAAACAGTCTTTCTCCAAATGTATACCCATCTGGTTGTATGACTCACACTGGTGCTCACTGTGATCTGGGCTCCAGCTTTTGTGCTCCTCATGCAGGCTATGCTTCTGTGCATTGGATACAGCTGGCTTCCAAATGTCCATAAATAACAGCTTTGCTTAATGTGGCTTTGAAACTTGCATTAGAGTGACGACCGCTTTAAATTGGACACTGGTGCCCAGATAGTATGAAGTGGGAATCTTTGTCACGATTTGATTCAGAATGGATTTTCGATTAAATAAAGAAAAAAGGGGGGCACAATTTTTTGGCTCCTAGTCCAGGGCACTGTATGTCAAACCATTTACATGTCTCCTTAATAAACAGAATAGCAATATGATACATAACTGGCAGTTAAGCTAACTGGTCTTGCAGCCTATTTTCATTCCCAGGGCACTTTGTCACGCCCCTCTGTGTGGGATATTGACGCCAAAGGCACCCTTTAGTGTGTTTATGAGACTCACCAGGCTTTTAACAAGATCAAATGTAAACTCCTCCATCAAATATTTGATGGTGAGAGCAGCTGACGTAGTATAAAGAGCGAGAAAGTCTGCAAAAGGGTGGGAGGGAGGGGAGGTGGATGGGTCATCCAGGAGATCAAAGTCAATGTTTTAACACAACATTACAGTATGTACCTACATCCCATGTAAAACCAAAAGTCAATGTTGTTTTAATGTAATGTTACTAACATTATGCAATTTACTTATGGTCGGTGTACTGATGTCACTTATGTAATTTATGTATATATATATATAGATAGATAGATAGATATAATGAACTCCATTCATTTGTAATCAGTTATAGTCTTCTCCCTGTATGAGAATAATGAAATGAATGTGTATTTTGCTGACTACTTTGGGCTAATACCATATCTGCTTCAAATGTAGTACCCCAAAAAAACACAATTATTCACAATGGCTATGGGGCAGAGTTATGTTCTTTAATAAGTCAGAGTTAGCTGGAAGTAGGGCTGGGTCATATGGCTTAAAAACAATATTGGCATATTTTTAGGCTATATCATGATACACAGTGAATATCACAATGTTTTGAAATCTCTAAAGTACTGTAGACAACTAAAATACAAAATTATGTGATGAACTAAAGTTACAAGTTACTGTTATGATAAAATAAGACAAAGTACTCTGATAGTAAAGTTGAATAAAGTATTGTTTTAATTAAGTAAATCAAAGCAGAATTTGCTTGTCTGGGGCTGGACAAAGTTAAACTGTTGCCACTGCGCCTTTACATGCGAGGATTTACTCTGCTGGAAACAAAACTGACAGCTCTCCACTTCGTATATCAAAAGTATTTGCAATTCACAGTCATACTCCCAGGTCACAAATTATGACTAAATAGTCGTGGTCTGGAGTCCTTCAGATGAGAAACACACCTCCCCTGCTCAACAACTATCGCTCAGGAGAAAGTGATCTGGATTGGCAGAGGAGTGTGTGTTACGAATCATGTTTATGAGTCTATTGTGTGTGTCTGTGAGAGAGAGACGGCCACAGGAGAGAGTGACAGAACCGATACGCTGACGCAATTCTCGTGCGGGTGGCTTGAAAAAATGATCTGACCATTTTGCAATATAGTCATTTTATATATGCCACCCTGAACAATCTGCAATACATTGAGTATATTCGATATATCACCCACCCCCAGCTGGAAATTTTGTGTGGGATGTTTGCTGAAACGGGATTTCGATGTTCCACTTTGCTCACATATGTCTCTGGGTGAGGGCTTGTAAAGTATTCCCAGAGTCCTCTATAGTCTTGCAAACCTAACTATTAAGTATTATTAGTAAGAACATGCAAATTCCACACAGTAAGGACATGTCCCGACTTTGACTGCTGTGAGGCAACAGTGCTAGTCACTGAGCCACTGTCCTGTCCCTACTGGTCTTTTGCACTCACTAGTGGTGTGGTGTTTTGGCATGGTGAACTAAAAAAAAATGTGATGGTAAACTGCTTTGTCTTATTCCAAACAAATCATGTTGTAGCTCCTGTAATCATACACACACTTTCTGAAATATTAAGGCACTTTTGCCACTTGTGTGTATGTGTAGGTACAGAGAAGCCTTATGTGGAGGCTCTGACACACCAAGCCGACGGTTGGCCGTTAGTCAAAGTTGGGCCATCGGTGAGCGTCTGTTGCCCTAGTTTTTGTGGTGTGTCCCGCACCATCGGCACTTTGGTGTCAGCGTCGGCGGCTTTTCGGCTGATTGAGCATGTTGAATCGGCGGCGAAGCTTGTCAGTGAGAGAGATCACTCTGATTGGCTGTTCAGGTTTTATTTCCTCGCCCCTGTAGCAAGCGAATCTGCCTGTAGTGAAACCGGGGCTAACTGGTGCTTTCTCCTCAGGCTCCACTTCACTCAGCTGCCCGACAGACCCGCTGCTTCTTCCCACTTTAACCTGAATAACAAAACGGGGTTAGCTGTGAGGCTAGCGGAGCATCAGCCGCAGCATGACCGGAGGGAAATACAGCCAGTTAGCCTCCGCTAGCTTCCCAGCTAGCGGGCCCGGTTTGTTATTCAGGTTAAAGTGGGAAGAAGCAGTGGGTTTGTCGGGCAGCTGAGTGAAGTGGAGCCTGCGGAGGAAACACCGGGACAGTCTGGATGTAATAGTCTGTGGAGGTGCTGCGGTGCTCGGCTGCACAGATAGGAAACCCATCAGCTGACAGGATGTACCCCTCTCTCACTCTGCTACTTTGTTTATCTCATGCATTCCTCGGACTTCCGGTTTCCCTTTTTGCGTTATTTCCTGTCATGCAGGCGCAGCATGTACGTGCTACTTGGCCGTTGGATGTAGTCTTTGTAGTGTGTTCAAATGCAACTGACACAGGGCGACGTGAGGCGACGTAGACAATGTAACAGTTGGCTTTTGTCGCTGCTAGTTCTTTGATGTCGGTTTGGTGTGTCAGCACCTTTAGAAGAAAGGGTGTCATATCATGTTCGGAACGTTAAGGATTTTATGATTGCAATTGTGCGTCTGTCTGCATGTATTTGAGTCCAAAATCACTGTATCTACTGTCTCATTTGTTCAATGTTTTGTGTTCCACATTTCCACAGTGTGTCTTTGTTCCTCCTTGTGCCAGCCTGGACTACTGGAAACAGGCTCATCATTGCTGGGTAAGAGGACATCGTGGTGAGAGCGGACAGAAGGTGGGGCAACGGGGAATGTGGATACAATCCTAAGTGTTAGTGATGGACTAGACAATGGAAGGTGATGTAGGATTTAAATCAACTCTTTTTTTCCTTGGAGCACTGGAGGCTGATGGGAGAGGAAATGGCTCTGTGATGCTATTCACTGCAATCCTGTCCTGTCTGTGTGTCCACTTGTGTCTCTCACGTTCTCCTTTTCTCTCCTGTCTAACTTTGTGGTGTGGTGAGAGAACACAGATTTGAAAGTTTTAACCAGAGGGTTGATGACTGGATCCTCTTGCAAAGACTTAATGAGTAATGCTCTTCCCTCAACAGCTAGTTAAGGTGCTTTTGAGTAAAGCAAAGTCCTCACTTCCCAGTGCCCAGTGGAAGGCAGGTCCCAGTGGGAACATGCGACACAGTGTGAAATCAGAGGAGAAATGTGATGGCAAGGACCAAGCACCCACTATCACCATTCCCTGGCTAAACAGTCTGTCTGCATGTAAAGCTGTTTTTATGTCGGTCTGTGATCTGGGCTCTCAATAACACTAATCTTGGTAAATTCCTCCCCTTCATCTGGACCCCACTGCTGTCTCTTTCCTGTCTTTCTCCCCCTCGCTCCCTTGCAGATGCATACACTGTAAACTAGAAGCTATCTCCAAATTTGTGCACTGTGCATCATCCTGCTGTGCACTGCGGTTTTACGTCAGTTATGAATGCTACCCAGCAGAGCAGAGGTTGTACTGCATATAGTAGTTCAACACAAGATGATGTCTTCATACTACTCGACTTCATCTCTGAAAAGAAAGTAAAGTGTCAACCACATTCTGAGCGATTGTACAGAACTTATTTGCCATTTTATGGAAAAATAATGAATGTAGGTTGCATAAAACAGCTGTAGATACTGTACAGTACACACATGCATCTTGTGTGCAAGCACTGCTGGACTGGGTTTGTGTCTTCAGTGTCATTTCAGCTGGTATTATATTGCAACCTGTATCTAAGTACATTATATGGACAATGCTATCTGATTATAGGCCTTTGCATTTACACCTGTTCTTGTTGTTTCAATCCTGCATGCACTGTGATCGGACTGTCATAGCTATTGATTATTTTTGGGTGGGTGGAGATTCACTTAAAACAGTGGAACTATTTGTGAGATCAGGCTTTGTCGAGCAGTGTGAGCATATGAGCATGCGAGTGTGAGAGAAAGATGGTTCCATGATATGTTTATAATTAAACGACGTGCTGCAGCAGCGAGTGCTGACCAGTAGGATCACGGTATATGAACGTGTGTGTGGGGGCAGGGGGGGGAGCCGAGAGAGGATGATAGATGACTTGGCCACTTGTAATATCTCCATACCAGAGGGAGCTATGTAACATTAAATATGGTCACATATGATTATTAATGTGGGACATATTAATAACCAGGAACATGCAAGCAATACAGATGAAGCTGCAGTCGCATATCCCTTCTCCCCCAAACAAACACACACAATGAG
The DNA here is from genome assembly GCF_006386435.1 of Epinephelus moara. NCBI lineage: Eukaryota > Metazoa > Chordata > Actinopteri > Perciformes > Serranidae > Epinephelus > Epinephelus moara. Next base: position 8,387,097 of record NC_065506.1, on the reverse strand, counting down.
TCACAAATGAAACATGTAAGTTATGTGCTGGCAGGTGAAAAGCCTTTTCATCAGATAGAGCATTTGACAGTTCAGCAATATCACAGATTATGTTGAATGACAATGTTTTGTAACAACATTTTGACAAAATGCTTTTGGTTATTTTCTTTTCTACAGTAGTGTTATTTTGCCTTAGAAAAAATAATCTTATCAACACATCATCCACCTATTTGTGATTGTGTGATATAAATCTTTTCTGGTCAAGCAGGCTAAAACCAAGCAATTTAAAAACTATGTTTGAATTCACTGGGTACTTTACACCATGCGCTGATCAACCAACGTAGACCTGTGCAGAATGAGGCACACTGTATAGTTTATTTGCCTCTTTGGACGCATTGATTACTATTAGATGAAAGATGGAAAGCCTTCTGTCAGCTGGGATGCCTCCGCGCCTGCGATAGCCATGGCTAGAGGAATTATGTTTTTGGCTTGTCCGTCCGAATGTGATATCTTAAGAACGCATCAAGGGAATTTGGCATAAACCTCCTTGGACTAAATGGTGAACTGATTCGATTTTGGTGGTCAAAGGATAATGTCACTGTGACCTCATTTGTCTTATTCATGTGAATGTGATATCTTGAGAACACCTTGAGGAAATTTCTTTAAATTTGCCACAAGCGTCCTCTTGGACTTGACAATGAACTGATTAGATTTTGTTGGTTAAAGGTCAAGGTCACTGTGATCTCACTAAACATGTTTTTGGCCATTACTCAAGAATTCATACACTAATTATGACACAATTTCACACATACATCTCGTAGGATAAAATAATTAAGTGACATTTTATATCCAAAAGGTCAAAGGTTAATTTTAAACTGCAAAAAACCTTTTCTTTTCCATTACTCAGCTTCATAACTGAGTAAAAGAAGAGGAGACATTCGGTTGGATTCTAAATTGGTGACACTAATCTTGGGTGTCCACCTTGTTTTTAGAATTTGTAGCTTCTTTGCGTCATATTTTAAGCGTTGTCTTCTGTCATGGCTACATATGAGTCTGGACAGACACAGATGTAAACTGTAACTGCAACTTCACTGGTTCAAGGGGGCAAACAACCACAAAGCCATAATTCTAGTTTATTGGAGGGTTGTATATGGCTCATGGACCACTGTTTGCCTATTGACTTGACAACCCAGTTGCCAGAAGAAAATGTTGGAATTGTATATTTCTGCAAACTAGGGATATGTTTTGTTCATTTCAAATGTACAATTTAATGTTTCCAAAGTGATATAGTATATGAGTTGACTTTGTCATCTGAAGGTTGAAGGGTTGGGGGATGGTATGTCATCTAATCAAGATGCCAACCAAGCTGCAGACCATTGTTCAAAACCAGCAAACAACAAAACTGATTGTTTTTTAGCAAGTCATCGCTGCATTTCCAGCAGCTTTTTTTGCCACCGAATATAGGTGGATAGTGCCGTGTGAACCACTTGTTTTTTTGCTGGGACATTGTTGTGTTTACGCAAGGATGGTGCTAGGAAAAGTTATTGTTTTTTACCAAGACATTGCTGCGTTTATAGCATAGATTGTGCCCCTAAACTGAGCATTTTAGGCCAAAACATGGTCTTTGCTAACTATAGCCAAGTGGTTTGTGTGCCTAAACCTAACAACATGTTATTTTGGCATTAATGAAATGTTAAGGAACATAAAGTTTCAACATGGCTCGGAAGTTAGAGCAGGATGTGCTCTAACCGGAAGATCAGTGTTTCAATCCCAGGCTCCTCCAGTCCACGTTTAAGTATGCTTGGGCAAGAAACTGAACCCCAAATTGCTCTTGATGGCTGTTCCATCAGTGTATGAGTGTGTGTGTGAATGGTTACTGGGAAGCAGGTGGCACCTTGTATGGTAGCCTCAGCCACCAGCGTGTGAATGTGTGTGAATGGGTGAATGTGTCATGTAGTGTAAAAGCACTTGTGGTCAGAAGACTAGAAAAGTTCTATACAAGTGCAGTCCATTTACCATTTGCATAATAACGTGAAGAGGGAGCTGAGCCAGATGGTGAAGCTTTCGATTTACTGGTCCATCTGCATCCCAACACTCACTGATGGTCATGACCTCTGGGTAGTCACTGTTAGAATGAGATCACAGATACAAGTGGTCGAAACGAGTTTCCTGTGTGGGTGGCTGGGCTCAGCCTCGGAGATAGGATGAGGAGCACAGACATCAGGAGGGAGCTTGGAGTAGAGCCATTGCTCCTTCGCGTCGAAAGGGGTCAGTCGGGGTGGTTTGGGCATGTGATTAGGATGGGTTGCAACACTCAGTTAAAAGTACAATGCCATAATTTATTGTGGTGATTGGGCTTGACTTAGACTTTTTTTTGGACCTAAATTGTCCACTTTTTTAATGCAAGTTTATGCAAGCAGGATAAACTGAAAGCTGCTTTAATGACAACAAAAACTCTAAAGATAGTTGCTTTATGTAAATTTAAGGTGACTGCTAGACTTGCTGAAGATGAAATGCCCTTGAGCTTGAGCAAGGTACTCTGATTTGACACCTGTAGAAGACTGGTTTGCTCAGCAGCTTCAGTGGTTTATGGAAGTGTGGAGACTCTGTAAAACGCAAGTAAAAATAACTTGTCGAGATGGACTCTTTTTTTGCAGCAGACAGAGATAGCGCGTCTTCATGTCTATGTATGAGAACTCACACACAAACACACACATACAAATACACACGTATAGTCAGACAGGGAGACAGCGTCGACACACAGCTGTATATACTGTAAGCACACAGATCTGAGTAACCCTTGCTGTGCCTTGATCCTCTCTCCCTCTAGGAACTTGTCTGGCTTTAGCCTCAGCCTGCCTGAGCTTCTCATGGAAAATGACACACATGGCTCAGAGCTTGCGCTCGTTCTCTGACACGCACACACTCATGCAAACGCTTAAGCACCTTTGTGTGTGTGTGTGTGTGTGTGTGTGTGTGTGTGTGTGTGTGTGTGTGGCTGCTCAGAGTCATGGCAGAGTTGGGTTGTGACAGCTGAGTCTCAGGAGAGGTTGTGCAGATCAGGGCTGAGCTGAGAACCAGGGCCTGGCTGTATTAGAGGGGGAATTACACGACAGCAGCCCCACGTGAGAGCCTTATCTCCTGGCTGCTGCCTCTCCCACAGCCCCTTCCCCCTGGAGCCCTCAGGGGAGGATACATAGCTGTCTGACTTACCCCTGACTGTCTGTCTGACTTACCCACTGTCTCTATGTCTATTTGACTTACCCCCTGACTGTCTGACTGCCTGACTTACCCACTGTCTCACTTATCCACTGCCTGACTGTCTGACTGTCTGCCTGTCTTACCTACTGACTGTTTGACTCTAACTTCATGCCTCTGAACACTAAGATTTTGGCTGTCTTAGATTAGTTTTCAATCTTGAGAAAAACCAAGTGAAACCTCTGTTCATATGAGACTCTGAGGAATGATCACTATGGTGATCATAAAATAATGATTTTATCTGCAGCTCAGCACCTTGGTAATGACTACTGATCAACATAGATTTCATGAGCTGCAATCAAACTTCAGACTCGTTCCATTGTCTGACAACAGAGACAAAAAAAATGTAAATGAGAACAACTAGATTGTGATTTCAGCTGCATTAAAACATGATGTACTGTAGATGATTGTGGAGAGCAGGAAGGGACAGGATGGAGGTTTAACAGCCTGTCCCTTGCATTTCTCCTTCTCTCCAGTAAAAACATGAAAAAATGGTTTGGCCTCGTACCTGTGAGGACAAAGTCAGAAAGAACTGAAAAGCATCTTAAAAATGCATTTGAAGTCAATTTCCAATAAATACACGCATTTATACACATTCATAAGGAAATTTCCCAATTCAAAGACATAGGTTGATCCAGCAAAGACACGGTGTGTAAAGAAAGCTGAGTGGGGCAAAGTCTGTATTTGTGTGCGACGGACACGGACCTAGTGAACACATAATAACATATAAAAGCAGCGGATTACCTTCAGCAGCCATGATGAAGCCAGCACACGATGTGGCTGGATGCTGTGTTGCGGCTGGATATATTAGTCGTTACAGCTCTGCTGAACAAAGACAGTGTATTCCCAATGACTGTTTATAAAGATGGACATGTTAGTGGATTGGACAAGGGCCAAACTAAAACTAAAAGTACACATCAAACGGTACTTATCATGCTGCTGTATGTTAAAGTGTTCAATTTTTTTTTCGATAAGATTAGGTTTGATTAGTTATTTGATGCTATAAAAAAAGTTTGACATCACAATTGACATTTATGTGTGCTTGGTTTGCTAGCGATCAATGGCTCTGCTTGCACTTGGTTGGACAGGTGTGTGGTCGGGATCTTCATACTGCAGAGATTGCTACTGTGCAGTCTCTGGCTTCAAATAATGTCAAAAGCACAAGATGGCAGTGGTTGTATCCAGAATATTTTGGCTTCATTTTGTTACAGTGGGAAGAAGCGGAGGCGCATTGTCCATCTTTATATACAGTCTATGTGTATGACCAAATCCCCACACTGTCATGTTTAAAACCCAACCAATCAGAATACAGCATGGAATGCTGTATTCTGTGGGATGTGTGGGGTCCAGCAGGGTTTCATTTTGGGACCCCTCTCGGTTAATCTCTATATGCTTCCATCAGGCCAAATCATACAAAATAATAAAGTAGCCCACCATACTTATACAGATAACACACAAATATACATATTGCTTTCACCAGCTGATTACTGACCTGTAGAGTGTCTGTGTCACTGTACTGAGCAAATCAACGGCTGCATCACACATTTTCTCCAACTCAACAGATAAGACTGACATAACTGTCTTTGGGCCATAAAAAGAAAGAGTGTGTCAGCTCTAACCTTGAATCCCTCTCTCTTATAACTAAGAATCAAGCAAGAAACCTTGGTGTTATCCCGGACTCAGAGTGAAATTTCCACAGCCACATCAAACCACTCACTTCATCTGCCTACTACAATTTAAAAAACATTGCTAGAGTCAGAGGACTAATGTCAAAGCAAGACCTTGAAAGGCTTACCCACACCTACATTTCCAGTAGGTGTTGCAATGGTCTGTTTTTAAGCCTTTCAAAACAAGCTGTCGGCAACTTGAGCTTATTCAGAATGCCGCTGCTAGGGTCCTGACAAAAACTAGGAAATATGACCATGTTACTCCAGTTCTAAATCCTTGCACTGGCTACCTGTCACTCAGAGAATTGATTTCAAAATATTGCTGCTTGTGTATAAATCACTCTGGCTCACTGCCCCAATATATATCTCTGACATGCTAGTGATGATGATGAGGAGGGCTAGCCTACTGACCTGAATTAAAACAAAACATGGTGAAGCAGTGTTTTGTTATGCAGCACAAACCTGGAATAACCTCCTAGGTAATGTTAAACAAGCCCTGGCTCTGACCACTTTTGTGTCAAAGCCAGAGGTGATTTTAAATCATTTTAAATAATCTTTTTTAATCTCTGCACCTCTTGGTCTACACTTTTGATATTTTTAATGGTGATTCATGGTGACTTTTTGAAATTATTTTTACCTTTTACCTTATGGCCATATGAAGGATGTCTAGTCTGTTGGGAGTTTCCCACTGAGAGCCGACATAAGCTATATTACATCATTGTTCTATAAACATTTGGGTACTATTGTAACTGAAAACAAATACTAATTTATACTGAAAGGATGATCATGCCCCAAAGAAGTGTTTTAGTGCCTACTTTTCACCAAATCTTAACCAAAACAAGTTTATTTTGACATTGTCCTGCCTATAGCAAGCCTGCCTATAAAGGCATCAGTCCAGAAAACACACATGTGCTTCCAAAGGACAGTTACAAATAGCTATTGTAATAGTGAATGCAGAGCTCTGGGTGATATTTTGGGCAGAAATGTTCAAAAGAAGATGAGGTCTGCAGTTGCAGCTCTTTGATGAAGACACCAGGTAAAAACTGGTTGGAACCATAGGCTGTATGAAAATACTGGACACAGCCACTGTGATGTCATCATTAGTACTTTTGGACTCACATTTTGAAGCCTCGAGTTTGGCAGTTTGGCCGATGCCATCTTGGATCCAGATGTGACCAGAAGTGAAGTTTAGTTGGGCATTTTGATGTAGACGTTCATGGGGACTAAATTTTTTGGCATTTCTGGGTTGGCTTTTTAAAAATTTAACCAGTGGATCCGTCATGAGATGCCTCATGGCACCAAGATTGCAGTAAACCACTAGACTACTATCGCTATACCCTCTACCACACCCCACTGGGATGCATGGCAAGTCACCAAGAAAACTAAAAGCTATATATGTTACTGTTTAAGTATTTTTCTCTTTAGCAGTCACCTCTAAGCTGGGAAAAAATTCAAGTCTTAGAATTACAGAGTACTCATTAATAAACATTTGTAGAATTTGAAGCTGAAAAACCAAAACAACTTTGAAATAACTTAGTTATAATAGACTTGTCTAATAGTCATTCAGGACCAAGGAAAGTTTAATGCTGAACCTGTGTGCACTACAAGATGCAGTAACGACTGTCCATGGAAATCTGCCCTCATTTGCACAGATCAGTGCATCACTTCTTAAAATTCTGTCACCGTGGAGTGGATAAATTGTGCTTTTAAATCTTGTAGTGTGATTCAGGCTTTACCCACTGACTAACTTTCTGTCTGACTGGCTGGCTAACTTATTGTCTGTCTCTCTGTCTGCCTGCCAGGAGACTGTCACAGCAGCAATGATAAGACTGAGCTGTTTACACCAGGGTTAACGATGAGGATAGGTGCGTGTGTGTGTGGATAACGTGGGAATGCACACATACTCACACAGTTGCAGCACTCACGCTCCTATCACTCATTCATCCCACTAGAGTGCTTAGTGTTTCACCTTGTGCTGGCTGGCAGATGGTGATGCTATGGGCAATCACACTGCTTTATGAGAGAGAGAGAGAGAATTGTGTACAACCAATGAGACAGACTAAGCTGTCGAATGACAAAGCATTCATTGTCAGAGCGAGCTAGGAAAACAGAGTGATATTTTAAAAAAAACCCCCGAAAACAATAGCATTTTTGTTTTGCCAAAATGCCTTAAACATAGAAATTAACTATTAAAACATACAGCACTCCTCAAGCAACATTGGCATAAGTTTTTGGATGTGTTTTTGTCCACCTCACAAATGTCAGTTCAATATTCACCATCTTTTTAGCTCTGTTTTGGTCTCTATCAACACCTGAGGGAAATATATGTCTCCTTTGCTGCCAAATGTTCCTAAAAGTTTATGAAAAACTCAGCTAATCTGCTTCATCAGGACTGTGTGGGCATCAGATTTGACTGAGAGAGGATGTGAGACCCACCAGCTGTCATCAGATTTTAATATACATGTACATAACCCTGATTAATGCACAGAGGTACATGACATCACCATTTTTCCAGCTGCGCACCCACTACAAACCAGTGACAAGAGCACAAAGAAAAAACCCACAAATCTTTAATGTGAAGAAACCAAATATATTTTAACTTTGGCAGAAAATAATGTGTTTATGTAGAATCACATCATTTGTAGTAAGAAGCCTGTTAAGATATACATGTTAAGGGCCTTTAAACACACATACTATCTTCTATCTTTTTGTCAAATTGATTCACTTTCTCAAGTTTTAATATTTCCTTCACAAATCCTCACTGCATGCACAGACACACACAGTATGTGTGAAGTGAGATTCTTCACTGTCTGCAGGACTGTTTTTACAAATGGAATTTGTATGTGTGTGTGTGTGTGGACATGTGCTGGTCTCTGTGTGAGTGTATGTAAGTTTATTTTTGTGTGTATTTGAGTATATTTTGGTGCAGCGTGTATGTTGCAATTTCATGACAGGAGCGACAGATGAGTTCCCGAGTCCTGTGGGTCCTGTGCTTTAGTGGCTGGCATACTTCCTACTGCAACATGACAATGGAGCCTCCATGGAGAAAGCAGCACCTCGTCTGCCTGGAAACAAGAGCTCTGGAAAATGGCCCAGATTCCTACACACTGGACCCTGATTGGTCCAAATCAGGTCCACTTTTATATCTTGCAGGTGCAACATCTTTTTATTCATTTGGAAAAACAAACCTGTCTACATGCTGTGTCTGTGTGTATGTGTGTCTGTGTGTATGGGTATGTCAGTCTGTGGGGATAAAGATAGACGTACACAGGTGTTCTTTGATGGGGTATCTTAAACGTGAAGATGCAAAAATGGATTTGTTAGTATTGTGGGTTTTGCTTTGTCCTCTGCACACAAGACAATGGAATAAAATCTAAAATAGAATGTTTACAAGGACTATTTGTAACATTATGATGAATTCAAAATACTGTCCGAGGATATCGTCATACTGGATTTCTGGACATTCAATCCCTAAAACTCCAACTGTTACCCCCCTACTGCTATTTAAGTGTGTCATTCAAATTCATCAACAATATAATTTAGATAGTCGATCTTTATCGGCTTTATCCCACATTTTTCTTTTTTCTTCTTTTTCTCTTGCTTTTTTGCAAGATTTACACTTTGTACAAAGTGAATTAACCTGATTTTGAGTCAAAATGACAAATCTGTCAGTTTGGGTAGAATATATTTTTCCACATTTGATGATATTCTTGTAAATTGCAAATCCCTTATTCTGAAACTCTGTAGTGCCTAAAATGGAAAAGTGATATCTTACTTTGCTTCCTGTCACAGAGCACACAAATGTTCTTTTGTTAAAAAAAGCACAGCAAGAAAAGCATAAACTTTCAAGGCATTTGAGGAGCTTTTGCTAATTGAATTTAAAATCCTACTGTTAACTTATAAAGCTCTAAATGGTCAAGCTCCGTCATATCTTAGAGAGCTCATAGTGTCTTATTATCCCACCAGAACACTGCGCTCTGAGAACGCAGGGTTACTCGTGGTCCCCAAAGTCTCCAAAAGTAGATCAGGAGCCAGAGCCTTCAGCTATCAGGCTCCTC
>NC_065506.1:8360152-8376806 GCF_006386435.1 Epinephelus moara | reverse complement strand
AAGGGGTTTTTTTGGGGAGTTTTTCCTTATCCGCTGTGAGGGTCCAAAGGACAGAGGGATGTTGTATGCTGTAAAGCCCTGTGAGGCAAATTGTGATTTGTGATATTGGGCTTTATAAATAAAATTGATTGATTGATTGATAATTCAAGGTGCAACCTCTTCTACAACAATGCCAGAAGTTAAAGTTTATCAGAAGAGACAATTAGAATCCTCAAAAACCTGACCCATCTCCATTGTGCGAGTAATTACAGTTCTCTTGAAATGTATTTAGTATGATGCTCTTTTGCAGTTACACTGGTTGGTTGGATAATGAAATTGTAAATATTGAAAAAGGAAATACTTTCTGTGGTGTGTCACTGATCTAGGGATGGTATTGTCACTCTCTTGGTCTGTTGATTGACCAGTTTTTTCTTTCTGACTTTGGTGATCTCCTAACCTTTCCTGTGCCACCATGCCCATGTGTGGTTTATCTCTATTTGGATGGTATTACTGGGAAGCTGATCATGAAATTTGACATTCATGTTCACTTCAGGATGATATATAAGTACTTTGGTGATTCCTTAATTTTTCATCTAGCGCCATCATTAGGTCAAAATTTCCAGTACTTTGGTTTATGACCGAATACCTGCAAAACCAACACATTCTCACTTTCAATTTGCCAAATACAGATGTTTGATCAGTGTCCCAACACGTCAAGCCATGACACTAGGTATGTTTTCAGTGTCAGTTTTGGATGCTCAAGGATGGCATGACAATTTGTGCTTCTTACATCCATTGTGTCTTTTGAAAATAAATTTCCATTTTCACAAGAAATTGTATAGTTTACGCTGGTTAGATTATACAGTCTCTTCAAAATAAACTTGAGGTTTAAATAGGGCAACAGAGGTTCATGGTTAGGTTTAGGAAAAAACATCATAGTTTGGCTGAGAATAACGTATTATCATTCACTATTACTTAAGTCACATGACATGCGTAACTAGCGTAGTGTGCTACATATATTTGCACACTATGTTAAAATAACTCAGTTGACTATTGGTTTCATAGAGAGTGTAACTAACAGAGGTCTCCCAGGTGAAAGAGTCACAAGTCATTTCTGAGGGTCCACTGATGCACGAAAATACTGCCATACTGTTGTTTAAAATAACAATTTAGATAATAAACGATACAGATTTTTTTTAAAAATTCATTTCTTTGTTTATTTTGGTTTTGTTGTTATTTCGTGGCCAGGAAACAAAAACAACTTAATTATTAAAAGAAAAAGAAAGAAAAGTTTTAAAGTAATTAATCCCTTCATTACACTATCTGTTAATGAGCAGAAATTCAGTCATACACATTCGTGAAACAACCTTTAACCCTATGGGTCCGAACGATGCATAGTGCGTCCAAATTCACACCTGTTCTTCTCTATGGATTTTCTCCGCGACCGTCATAGCGAGAAGCCACGCATATCACGTGAAACAGCGGAATTGTAGCTTTCCGACAAGACTTGTCGGTAGTCTGTTTTCACAGAGAAAAAAATGATAAAGTTACACTAAAATTATGAATAACAGAGCTTTCATACAGCTCTGCACACACATTACTCTTGGATGGATTACTCGCGAACGCAGGCTCGCACAGAAATGCCACGCATGGAGCAGACCTTTCCACTGATACCACACACATCATTGTACTGTCATCCCGTGAGGAATATGTATCTTACCACGTCTTAGGCTTGCGTGTGTTTCTCCCTGTCTATCCACATTTATAGTCCGGCTTTCAAGACGCAAATATCTCCATATTCTCCAGTTGACACTCCATCAAACTTTGTATGACAAGACCAGTCACTTCACCTTTATGCACCCAGACAACTGTAGCCTAATTATGCATGCATGAAAGGGCCGTAGTCACCATATGCATTGAGGGGGACACGTGCCCCCCCAATGCCCCAATTTTTTTTTTTACTGCAAACAAAGTGGCAAATATTATCTTGGAGGACATCATTGCACTTGGTTGACTATTTTTCTATGATCTTAGATGTAAATATTGCATGTTTCTTTCAGATAAAACACATTTTTGACTTGTGAATGAGTCAATGGAATTTCTTGCAATAATGAAAAAATACTGGCAATCATGTCTGCCTTATATTACCAGATTCCAGAGAGTCTCCCCTCTTCATATATGGCAGAATATGCCATTTTCCAACTTGCTATGCTGAGATACATGTAAAAATGTAAGAATTTAGGCACACAGATTTGTTTTTTTCATTGATATAAAATTAATATAAAATACAGGCACATAGAAGGACATGAAATGATGGCCCACATTGTCCTGAAAAAACCAAGATATAGCATGTGTATGTAGCCTTTATAATAACTATGATATGAGCTTAAAAGTAAAGGCAGTAAAAATACCCCCAAAAATGCCTAGGGCCCATAGGGTTAAAATAACCTTTTTTCACATGAAAAAAAGTTTTTTGTTAAAATAACTGCTTCAAAAGCCTTTTTTGCTATATATAAAATATCATAATTACTTCTCTAATATCTATTTTATATTGTTGTAAAAACATCAACTAAATTCTCTTTCTTACAACTGTATTTTACAGGATTACATTTGCAAAAAACCATGAGAATGTTATAATTTACCTTTACCCAACATTCATTTTTTTATCAAAGAAAGCACTCAATGCAACCTCATCCAGCATTTAGTTGGAGCCACCGGCTACTAACAGCTGTTGTTAACTAGCTTTCCGCCTACCAATTTAAACATGGATTTGTTGTTTAAAATATAGCATAATCAGGGAACAATAGGGTGCGTCCCCTGATGCATCAATAGTGAGTTTACTGTGTCCTTATGTCCCAGCAGTGTTCCGAGGTAAATCTCTGTTCATCCCAAACATGTTTTTTATATTTCCCAGGCCAACGTGATGCTATTAGTCTGGCACCCTGCTTCTTAGTTTGTGCAAAAGTAATGTGATATGACAAAAAAACATCGGCCACTGCCATCAATGAGTGTCATTTTATTTGCCGATAAGCCGATGGCATACAACAAGATGATGTGTGATCAATAAATTGATGTATCCCTAGTAATTTTTAAATGATCATGTGCATGCGATAGGAATACATTTTTGCAGAGGGGTGCTGCATTTATAAATGTGTGCACAGGACTATATATGTGCTCGCGCTTACACTGGAGCTACAGGAAAACTACTTAAATGGACTGTACATACACTGGTGATTCAATCAGCCTTCAATTCAAAGAATATAAATCATCCGTCCGCTCATCATCTGCTCTAACATAAATTGCCATAAAACTCTATTCTGATGGCTATGCCACGCAGTGGAAGTCCCTCATGTCTAAGGAATTTTATGGATCGAAAGAGCAGCTCCGAAACAGTCCATGTTCAGCCGACCTTGACCCTTGCACTTTGACCTGAAGTTATCACAACTTTATCTTAGATTGGAGGCATCATTTGAAATCTTTTTTTCATAAAAAACTGAAAACAAATGTCCAGATAGCCCATTAGTTATGGTTAAATAACTATATACAGAATATGTTGTTCCACCTCTTGTAAATAAGGGAAGCTGAAAACCCTCACCACCCACCTTCCTGCACCCATGATCACGTGGGTTATTTTGGAGGACACTGACAGGTGCCCTATTTTATTGTTTAGAGTGGAGTTTCTTTGTTGTTTTAATCCCATCCATCAAGCTGACATCTGACTCAAGAATAGAAACAGAAATTCTCCTGCATTTGGGTTGAAATTTTAATCAATCAATCAATCAATTTTATTTATAAAGCCCAATATCACAAATCACAATTTGCCTCACAGGGCTTTACAGCATACGACATCCCTCTGTCCTTAGGACCCTCACAGCGGATAAGGAAAAACTCCCCCAAAAAAAACCTTTAACGGGGCAAATTTGCTCAGTTATTTACTGAACTTGAGTACCATAATTCTTAATAAATGAACAAGCTCCAGCCAGCTGTCTGGGTGACAAAACCCCATGCATGCTCAATGAAATACATTCCCTGACCCCTGCCAAGCCTAGATTCAAAGCACATAAGGAGAACGTCAAATGACCAAGACCAAAACACTTCATCAGTATTTTTCCAATATTCAGAGAAAAAACGTACAAAAATCCAGTCACCATGGTCATGGGAGCTCTCAGTCGTACCGATTTACCATACATCTCTATTTCCTAGGCAGAGGATGGCGTTGAGCATTATTCAATAGGCGTCTTTGATATCAACTGAGTCGTCTGGTGCTCAGGGTCAGGGATGATATGCGCCATCTCTGACATGATAAATGTGTTTTTCTCCCCCTGCTCACACCTTCTCAAAGAGAAACATAATAACAAAAGTTTTCTTCCAAACTGAAAAAAACACCAAACTTTTCTTTCTTTCTCTTTCTGCTGTTTTCCTTCTTTAACCCCCCACCAGCTCCTGTCCTCTTTCTCTTAAGACAGAGAGAGGGAAGATGGGGTGATTTGGGGGGTGTCTGATTGCTATGCATTGTTTAGTTTCTTTCATTAATGCTGGGTGCCAGTCGAGGGCTACAGATGAACAATAGCTGGGGCCCCAGGCGTGGATCAATAGCAGATTGCTGATAGTGCCCCGTCCATTCTCCCCACCAGATTACATGATAAATGGGTCGGTCCATACACAGTGACAGGCCCAGGGCTAGCAGGGCCCAGGTAAGGCCCTGTGTCTACTGGATACCACATCCTCCGTGTGTATGTGTGCTGGTGTGTGTGTGTGCGTATGTGTGTCTGACAGAGCGCATGTGTGGGTCGCAGTACAAGTGTGTGTTTTCAGTTATTGGGTGTATATGTAAGAGCATGTGTGTATATACATGAGTCCTCACAAAAAAGTGCTGTTTTTATATTTGTAAGGGTGACCACTGAATGATTTTTGTGGAACATGTTGTCTGTGTGTAAGAGGGTATACAAATTGATGTATATGACACTGCCACTTCTGCTGATGACATTTTTATAATTTTGTCATGCGTACAAATTTGCCCAAGCTGCATGGGCTCACTCACCACCAAAAATTCATATACAATACATTCCAAATTCATCAAATACCACTGTTTTGTCAGTGATTTTGGCATCAGACACTGATGCCAAAAGCCACCTTTCATGGTGGTATGATGCGCCACAGTCTCAGTTTGTAACACAGCCAAACAGCACCTGTCACAGCAGAGTGATATGCCACAGGAGGGCGTGTGAGGGGTGGAGGATGGGTCCAACAAACCCGGGACTTTCACCCAGGAGCCTGGTGTTTGCTTCCCTCATGACTGTAGTGCCAAACCATGATATTTTTTGCAAACCTAACCACATGTTTTTGTTGAGGTCCCAGCACTGGTTGGGACATCCCAGAATGTCAACAGTAGATGCAAGAGGATACCGAGCACATATTTTGTAGACTTTAAAGTCCACTGACAAAGCAGCAATATGTGATGACTTGGGATGTAAATAGTTTGGTAATTCATACATTTCTAAATGATACAACAAAAAGTCCAAAAATAAAGAATACCAAATGCATACTGTAATGTGCATCATCATATTTTCAGACTTTCATATTTGAAACTGTACTTAACAATAGAAATCAGACTCATTAAATAGTCCAACTTGTCTTCTTTTGCAAAGTTGGAGACAAAACGCAAAGAAATAATCTACCAAACACAAATTTCCTTACTTTTTGTGCTTAGTTTATGTTTTTATTATATTTCTTGAAAGAGATGACACTTTTAGACTTGCAGACCTTTTACACAGGGTTTTCCATAATAAATAGCATCTAAGTAAAAAAACAAAAAACATTCAGTCAGTTTCACTATGTATCACACATGAGCTCTGCATTTGAGGAGAACCATTCTGATATTAAGCATGTACATCATGGCAATACTGTAACATTATGTTGGTGAACGGGGAAGGCTTTGAGCGAAATTCAAATGCCAGCATACTAGTATGCTCATAATGACAAGGCTAACATGCTAATGTTAATCAGGTGTAATTTTAACCATGGACACCGTTAGCATTTTATCATGCTATTTGAGCTGATTAGCATTAAACACAGAGTGCAACTGAGGCTTAAGGTAATGTCATACGTTTTGCAGGCATTCACTCATAAACCAGAGTACTGGACAAATTATAGTTTTGATCTGAGGATGGCACTAGAGGAAAAGCCAGAAGATCAGTATGTATGTAAATGTCTGTACAAAATTTCACAGCAGTAGTTTGATTCAGTAGTCAGATGCATCATCTGAAGGCCATGATTGCCTGAATCTAAATTCCATTGCAATCCATCCAATAGTTGTTGTTCAGATAATTTACACCAAAAACATCAACCTCATGGTGGTGCTAGAAAAGAAAGTCAGGAGATCACCAAAGTCAGATGGAAACATCCTCTGGAGACCAGGAATGTCTACACAAAAAACATCTGTTAGTTGTTGAGATATTTCACTCTGGACTAATGTGGTGGACAAACTAACTGACCAGACACTCCCAATAGCTAAAATTCCCCTGTACTGTAAAAGGCTTTGGCAAACCAATGGCTGTTACAGGTTTTAATCACTGAACTATGTGAACTACTTACAACGATGCCAGCAACAATGCACCTTGTGAAACTGTTTATAAGAATGTGTTCTCATTTAACTGCTAACCTGGTTTGAAGGACCAGCTACTATGAGGCATAAATAATAAGGTGATCTGCCGTTGTTGTTGTTGCTCTATATGATGTAGATGTGTAATGTAGCTTGTTGTGAATGGCTGAACATATGTCATAGCAAGTGAAGACAACAGCAAAGGTTTTATTTATTTATTTTTTATCTCGTGTTGAGAAGGGGAAACGGAATAGCCCTATCTAAAAGCCAATGTTTGGCTTATCCGTTCTGGCATACTATAGAAACATGGTGGTCCAACATGGTAATCTCCGTAGACGAGGACCTGCTCCCTATGTAGATGTAAATGGCTCATTCTAAGGTAATGGAAACACAATAGTTCTTATTTTCAGGTGATTATACACTATAGAAAACATACTTATGATATTATATTCCATTTCTGCCAATATATCCACCTACATCTTACACGCTGAACCTTTAGTCACCCAAGAATTGTGTTCTGTGTAAAATGGGCCTTTTAGATGGGCCTGTGTTAAAGTGAATAAAGTGGGGCACACTTTCCACTTCTCCCAAGTCATGCGCTCTATTTTCCTCTTAATATTTCTAAAACTGCTAACCTTATTTGCTAGAGGAAGCTACCTGTTCTTTGTGTTACAGCAGAAGAGTTTTGGATTCTGGGTAAGCACAATGTAACTTATGATTCAGGTCCATATATGCATAATATGTCCATTTTGATTATGACAATGTATTTTCTGATGTAAACATGCTTACACATTGATAACAGCTTGCTTTCAATTGTTTTCCACCACACCACAAGTTCATTCGCTGCAGAAAATATCAGCATTCTACGGCTGAATAAAGCTCTTTAGCCAACAGAGAGGTGTGTGATTTATATCTCTGTGTACATCTCTCTAAATCAACCACATTGTAAATGTTTGTGCAAGTCAAATTGTATGAATACACACACATGTGCAAGTGTGAAAGCTTATGTTCATGTGCAATGTGTGTGTATCTGTTTGTGTCTTTATGGTTTTTGCAAATATGCGAGTATGATTTTGTACATTTTTGTGTGTGTATGTATTGTGAAAGTGGATGTGTGTGCCTGTTTGTAATGTATGTGTGTGTGACAGAGACACAGCAGCCAAACAATGAATCTCCTATAATGGACACAGAGAGGACTGGGGCAGATATAAGGTTCCAAATTGGCAATTTACTGTAGCTACAGTAGGACACATTGTCAGCCGGGCCTCAGTCTAATAGGGGTTAAAAACCTTGAGTGGAGCAAAGAGCAGCGCCTTGCTCTGCGCTGAACCACAACACAAGTTAAGGCAAACATACAAATTGATCTTGTGTTCCACAAACGCCATTTCCAATTATTTCCTCTCTTCCTGGCAACAACACGTCACCGCAATGCCGTCAGTTTTTTTCTCAGTCACATGTTCAAAATAAATGCTTGGGTATTTTTCCCTTAAGCCACACATCTGTCATGGCATTTGTGATTTGTGTGATATTTTCCATAAAATTGATGGGAGTGAAACAAAGTGAAAGTTGCTATAATTCAAGGTCCTTTAGTAAAGCCGGGGAACACCGGTGGCTAGTTAATCTACTCATTGACACGTTGTCCTCTGGTGCGGCTGAAGGACGGTCTTTAGACTAATGACCACACATATGGCGCGTTGCCCATTTAAAAGAGAAACAAACACCTCCTGGCCATGGAAGTGTGTGAGTGCGTGGTGCAACGGTGTGGAGAGACATGAAACTCATGCGTGCATACTGAAGCTCACAAAAAAATACACTTGTCTGTCGCTGTCTCTTCTCACAGACACACAAAGTCACACACACATAGAACCAGGAAGTGATGGATGGGTGGCTACCAAAGTAATTACTGACATTTTAAGGTAAATACATATCAGCTTGGACTGATGTAAAACAATAATGACTAAAGTTCCTTTCATTCACTAGACATGATAAGAAGCTTAAGATCACCTTTGGACACTATGTGATGACTGCTGCACCAAACAAACACCCAAGGGAGCATCTGACAGCACCCTCACCCCCCACCCACCACCACCCAACTCACACTTCCTCATTTCTCTTTGTCCTATTGTTCTTTTTTTTCTGTCCTCTTTTTTTACGGGGACAAAGCGTGCAGACAGGCCAATACTTTAAAGATGTGTGATTAGGTGTCTGCTGTACTTGTCCTCTGACGCTGTGGACGATGTAATTGATGGAGGGCGGAAGTTCAAGATGGATGGAGTGCTTGAGGGCTTTGGGATTTTGACAAAAATAAACTACTTTCTTTTTAGGACAGTTGATGTGACATGATGAAGGATTAAAGTGTGTGTTGTGTGTTCATGTTCTTGTCCTGAGGACATTATCACCGTTACCACTTATAAAAGACGGTGATGTTAACAGCTTTGATTTAGGATAAAGATTGCTTTTTGGGTAATAAAATGATGATGATGATGATGATGATGTTAGGATGCAAAGTCCTTACAAGTGCGGTAAAGTCTGAGGTAGTGTGTTGCAATGTCAGTCACTACACTGAAACATACAGTGATAATCTCAGGTGTGTTTAGCAGGAGTATGTGTCCACTCCCTGCAGGGTGTGTGCTGCTGGGATCAGTCACACACCTGACAGTCCCTGTATGCAGTTTCTATACACCTTCAACACAATTACACAAACCCTCCTGTACAGCTGCTAATTCCTGCACTCACTGTGTTCAGGAAGTTTGAGTGCAGAGACATGATCCATTAATCCATGTGTAGAAATACTCACATAATACGCCTATTGCTCTCTGAAAAGTACAAACCCTCTCCCCTGATATTTTACCGTAGTATAATTTTCTTGACATAAAGATATTGGACACTCAGAATCTACAGAATATAAACGACTGCCTCTCTGCAGACATCACATTTAGAACATGATCAACAGGTCAAATGATTAGCTAGTCAGCCTTGAGAGAACAATGACTTGCTGGAACAGCTTTGGTGTTGAGCAGTGCAACAAGAGAAATATTGTACTCCATGGTAAGAACATCAAACTTCTTGTAATAAAACCTTTAAACTTTCAAACTTTAATAAGAAATTCTCCATTATGGAGTGCCTGGATTCAGCTATGAGCAGTGTGTGCTGCTTAAGTCTAATGCCCTTATCAGATGAATAATAAAACCACACCCTTAGAATCATACTACACAGATGATACCTTTAATTTAAACAGTATCTGTTATTCACACTTGAAAAATGGCGGGGGCCGAGTACAACTGTGTCACCATGTTTGCAAAACAGGGCAGACTGTTGTCATGTACTGTTTGTACGTTTTCCTACTAAACATAATGCACCAAAATCTGTACATCTCTCACATCATGATGAGCCAGTAATTTGTGCATAACCCATGTATTTTGGAAGGTTGCGATCATGTGACCAGTGCTCAGACGGATGTATAGAAGGAAGTGGGCTCACTTAGGAGGCAGGTTGGAATGGTGATGGGTCACAAAAGACAGGACTTTCACCTGGGATGCCCTAAACACCTAAAGACCCTCAACCATGTGTCTTCCTAAACCTCATCTCTGTAACTTTATAATAATTAGGTAATTTCATGTTAATTATGTGAACTCATTACTGGGGCGCTAAATTGTAGGATATTACATGAATGAGGATACATTGAACCATTAGATGCACACACAAAGCTTCCCCAGCTGGATTCTAACCAGTGACCTCATGTGTCTTATGCTGTGTTCTATACGCAACACAGCAACATCGTGGCTACAAACAGATGCCAGACACTGTCACTGCAGAAGAGCGTGAACCGCTACAAATCAAAGTTGTCCTGGCCTCAACTTTGATTTGGCCATCAACCAATAATGCGGTGAAAAATACACCACTGATAAATTTTTGTTACACGCTGTGGTACTGTGTTATTTAGCAAAGATTGTTGATGCTATGTTAGCTTTCTGTGTATTGCGGTGCACACAGGAATGCAAAAGGGTGGCGAAATGTGATGTTAAAATTATGGAGCTTTTTTCCTATCTTTATTTAAGAGAGTGGTACATATAGCATTATTTATTGATTTTACATTCAGATTTTGTAATACTGTCCCTCAAAACCCTGCCCTCACACTCAAATAGCCTCTGCTTGCGCTTAGATCTATTCTGTTTCTGCTCAAACTGTGTCCTCGCACTCAGATACAATGTTGCTTGCACAGATTTCCTGCTCCAGCTTCAGCTCTTTTCCTCGCGCTCAAGCTGATTCTGTGCGCTTGTGGAATTTCTGCTCTCAGATTTCTGCCCTGCTCTTGGATTTTTTTGTGTAACAAACCTGTCAAACAGTATAATAGTAGCCGCATGGCACATTTGTTACATGAATATAAAGTAATCAAACAGGCAGCTTCGCTATTTACTGAATGTTATTGACTGTTTCAAAATACAGAACAGCTGTTTCAAACGCTTGCTCAGTTGAGGTGCTTTGTTACAAGCAGTGTACACGGTCTCACTCGGAAGTCATCGAAATCCAGTGCTTGGGCAGTGACTTCAGAAACCAACGAAAAAAGGCATCCTGTAATGTCAGCACAATATGTGGCTGGTTGCCATTGTAGTTTAACCTCTTGTACTCCACCCCCATTTTGTAGCAAAAACGCCTAAAATGACATATTAAAAATGTCAAATTGAAATGACTGTAGCTTCTGAACCGCTCTGACTACATGCATTCATGAGGTCTTGCCAGAAAGAAAACTCTCTGAAGTTTCTTGTGAAAGTGTCAGAAACACTCTAGATGATACAGAGACAGAGTAACGGGCCTGTGAAGTCAGTAAAAAATTGAAGATTTTGCCTAAAATATAATAAAAAATGTTTTTCAGGATAAGTAACTGTCTGTGGCTTCATCTGAGCAGGTAAATGACACTGTGGGGCTGTAGGCACACTATCAATGAACACTCATTTCAAATTTGAAGAAGAAAGAACAAAGTATGACCATTCTACAGTGTCTTTTCCATGAAAAGATCCAGACGGAGCTCCAAAAGACAAGTCGGTCACTCGGCTTCAAAACAGTACTGTCAGTGATCAAACAACACTCAGCCAGCTTCTAACATTGTACCTTATTGAAATCAGGTGTGATTGTGATAGCTGATGTTGTTTTTGACACAGAAACACCATAAAACATCACCAGAATAAAGCCACATGAAACGTTAAAGTTATGATCCCACTTTCTAGACGGTATATCTCAGCCAAAAATAGTGGTAGGAGTAAGACTCTTATCTTTTATAAACCAGCTAAGTCCCCGCCAACGGATCCACATAAGATCGTGAGTAATCCTGTAACTTTTCCCGGTGAAAAATGGCATGACATGACTTGTCACCAATCATCGCGATTTTGGACTATGTGTGTTTAGGCTGCTCTCGTGTGAAATACATAAAGAATAAAAGAAAAAAAAGGTGTTATTTTTGAAAAGTCGAGAGCTTCCTGAATCCGGCAATACCAAACATCACATCGTTGTATGACGTAGTGCGCCTGGGAGATACCATTTAACAGAGGAGGAGGGGAGCGAGGACGTCGGCGGAGTCCTGGCAGAGTGGCGCCCGGCGGTGGGGGAAACGTGGTGGGACAAGGACAAAAGGTAAGGTTTCTGAAGTCAGAGTGGAGGGGTGGTGGATGTGTCCAGCAAACAACAACTTAAGCCAAACCCTGTTCTTTTTTCCCCTTAACCACTTTCTTTTGTTGCCTAAACCTAACCATATGCATTTATTGCTGAAGAAAAAAAAAAATCAATCCATGGTGTGCTGATGTAGTGCATTTAATGTGAAAGAGACTGTATGTAAAAATTTAATTTCCTGTGAAAATGGAAGTGTATCTTTTAAGACAAGAACTTGACTGGCTGTATTTTGTTGTTTACCTTGGATGACTTGTGGAACTTAGAACATAAACTTTGTCTGGTTTAGAGTTACAGGGGGCTTCAGCTTTCCCAGCACATGCCCACATAGATAGCACACAGATTGTCAAACAACAAATAAGCATGTGAGACACTCCTTTCAAGATATAAATCCACCCAAAAATGCTCCAGCTGTCCAGCGACTGGAACCCTAGACCTGTGAAGCAACAGTGTTAAAAGATTACTTTGCCAATATTTAATTTCCAAACTAATAAAAAAAGTTAAACTTTTTATTTGTGAACAAATAAATATAAATGAATAAATGACAAAGGCAAGTAATTCAAATGGTATGCCTGCATCTGCACCTGTAAAACTGCTTTGAACCCAATAAACAGTGTTGAAATAACTGCTGGCCCCAGCAGTAGAATCTATGACACAATATTTTATGTAAAAGCATGAAAATATGATAATAAATCAGGCATGCAGGGAATTCAAAAATTGAAAATATATTCAGCAGAAAATATGAAATATGAAGAAACACTGTGGGCACTGTGAGTATGTCTGAACAAAGTCTCTTTAGTAAGTTTGAGTTGAGAAATGAACATTTTAACAAACCCTACACTGCATCCACTGTGTGTTTAATACTGATACTAATTCACCCAACTCCCCGACATGTAGGAGACTTAAGACATCTGCTGCAGTCAGAGAGAGAGAGAAAGAGAAAGAAAGAAAGAGATCACTGGCACTGTAGGTGGAAGGCTTTGATCACCACTCTTCAACAAATGCTGCTCCCTGACACACACGCACACAGACACACGCTCAGATACACACACCCATAACCTGAAGAGCCACAGAGCGAGGGGGGAAATGGGAGTGAAGGAGTGGGAATGATGATGAGAGAAGGTGAAAGACTGCAGGCCACTAGAATAATCCTCTAGTCTTTAATTAAAACCTCCTAATGATCAGAGGGAGAACGACAGACTGGAGGTGGGGGAGTGAGAGACGGAGAGATAAAGAGCAAGGGAGAGATGAAAAGTCATTTTTTTAACTTTCCTTCCTTGTACCAAGTCCCTTATCTGTCCCCATCAGCTCAGTTCTTTCTTTTCTCCTCACGCACGTGACATATGTCCGTCACTTAACTGTAAGCAGATGAAACACGTGCAGATGCTCAGACACGGGGGTTCTCGAGCATGTCACACAGCCTTAAGCAGACTCACATTAGGCTGGACCCCCATCTGAGAAGACTTTGGAGCTTGCATAAGTAGATTTCTGTTCTTAGTGAAACTGTCTAACTATCTTTCACAGGGACATCATGGTGATTAAAGTCCCTATGTTGGACATCATTTTCAATTTCTTCCTTTTTAATATCTCATTTTCAAACCGCCTTAGTCACTGCTTATAATTTCATCACACCTGAGTAGGGGACCTCAGCCAGAGTAAATGAGGCTAGTTGGGGTTGCCATTTACTCCTTATGTATTCTCAGGTGTATGTCACACATCAATAGACATTTCTTAACCTACAGATTTATTTTATGTAAAATATTGTAAAGGTCAAAATCTTATTGGACCTATTGTCAGTGATGTCTATGTGTAGCAGAAAAAAATGAGCAGAAATAATTTTCGTAATTTATTTTTTTTTTTTGTGTGGTATGTGTTCCATTACATTATCTTGTAATTTTACCCAAATCTTTCACTTGCTCTGTTGTTTCAAAGTTAGTCTTCTTGGTAGTTGGCGTACTGCATTTGTTTGGGTAACTGCACCCTCTGCTGACTGTTAGTAGATGTGCTGCGCTACTTCCGGCCTCTCTTTAGTTGGCAGTGAACTTGGCGAGAACAAGGTATGTATTTATAGCAGCGCAATTACAAACTGAGAATTTTAACTCCTTATATTGATTTAAGTGCACTGAGCAGCTTATTAATGCATAATATCATCAGAGTAGATGATTTGAGTAGTTTTCTGTTGGGCATTTTACCTGTAAAATGAGTTTTAAGAGATTGAGTGAACTACAGTTCTAGCTAAACCAGGTGTTTCCTGTATGTATGTGCTGGCATCCGCCATTTTATCTTCGCATGGGATACATGTTTAAGCTAGTCTTTTTGTTAGGCATGTTGTTATGAAGTTAGAATACACATGACAGCGTTTTGTTCTCTGTGGAACCATAACAGGTACGTGTATACATATATATATACCTATATACCTATATACCTATACATATATATATATATATATATATATTAGGGCTGGGATGATTCTGTCATGATTCTTGGGTCCCGATTCGATTCATATTGCGATTCTGAATAATTGTGATTTTACAAGTATTGCGATTCTGTTTTTAAAGTATTGCGATTCGATATAAATGTCTGTGACAAAGTTTACACACAGCTTTGGTCATGTCTAGCTCTGCCTTTCCTGGAAGTGTGTAAAATCCAAAGTGTGTCCACACTTTGGATTTAAAATGAAGCGGTGCAGGCTTGATGTCGGGGGGCTTGTTTGGTATATATATATATATATATATATATATATATATGTATATACATATATTAAAAATTAATGTGCCGCCTCTCTTGATGGAGCGGTTCCACCACACCACTAGGGGGCGCACGAGTTGAGTTTAAGTCATACTCAGTGTTGAGTAGTGTTAGAAGAAGAATATGCAGACTTGCAGTAGTGCACAACAACAAGGTTAAAGTTTAATAGAGCACAGGAAACATATGTCTGTAAGTACAAATGTATTGCTCTGAGTTTATTTGCTTATGTTATGTAGAGTTGCTTACTTGCACTTTATTGTTTGTTATTGTAATGCTGTTGCGGCGCCGATGCTAATTTCTGTTAGCACGTCTATAAAGATTTACATTATATATTAGAATTATGCTAGCGGACCATACGCTAATTGTTTTTCGACATTTGTTGCACTCATGCCAGCTATATTTTGAGTTAACTTCTGTCTTCTTTTTATTGACGAAAGGAGCTCCAGGTCATGTTCACTTAATGACTATTAGCCTTAATCTTATTTTTTTTTCCTCCATGTTCTCCAAGTCTGTGGCGCTGCATGTTTCTATATTAGATGACTGTGATGCAGAATAGTTTTCATGGCAGCTGCTTTTATTAAGTATGATTTTTTTTTTTATGTGTGTGAATGTTTTACTTGATGTCAAATATGATAAGGTGATTTATTAACTAATGTTGTTATTATGAGCCAAGCCTAAAATCAGTTGTGTTATCAGTACAGTTGACTGTCATGTTATTAGGGACACAAAGTGTAATTTAATGTACATGTTTTGTATTAGTTTCAAGTTGTTACGCCGGAATTCCACTGGATGCGTGTCCGTTGTGGAACGGCAGCGCTGGTTATCCGCTGCGTGCTTCGCCATCCGTCAACAGCCACCGGACAGCGGGAGTCACGAGGACCCACGAGATCTCGCGAATTCACGCGATATAACAAGATGTAGTTTCTATAAGCAGAACCACAAAACCAGAGTAGTAGTAGGAACAGTGTTGGGCAAGCTACTTGGAAAGTGTAGTGAGCTAAGCTACTAGTTACTCTAATATTAAATGAAGCTTCACTACATCAAAGCTATCACCCTCAGAAATGTAGCAAGCTAAGCTACAGCAAAATGAAAGTAACTAGTGCAGCTACATCCAAGCTTTATACTAAATTGAACCAACTTCGTGCCAAGTCAGTGTTATCTTACTGATCAATAAAACTGTCACTCAAACAGATAGGCAGGTAAAAAAGTTAAGTTCAGCTGTTTATTGAACAGTGAGCTGCACTAACTCCCAACACAACTCAAACCACAACAGCAAGAATGAAGACCTGCTTCTAACAGTCACAACATGGTTAAAAACGTACATGCGTGTATGTATGTGTATGTACACTGCAAAAACTCAAAATCTTACCAAGAATATTTATTTCTAGTCAAAACAAATCTATTACAAATTGAAATAAGACTCATCACCTAAAAAGTAACTTGTTTTTAGACAAGTTTCACTTGTTTCAGGAAAATTTTCACTTGAAATAAGTAGAAAAAAAATCTGTCCNCAAATCTCATTACAATTGAAATAAGACTCATCACCTAAAAAGTAACTTGTTTTTAGACAAGTTTCACTTGTTTCAGGAAAATTTTCACTTGAAATAAGTAGAAAAAAAATCTGTCCATGGAGCAAGTTTTTTTTTCTTACTGCAAGCAAAAAAA
>NC_065506.1:8344341-8358030 GCF_006386435.1 Epinephelus moara | reverse complement strand
CTCTGACCTGTTGACTTCAGGCCTGCCTCCGCCCATTATGTAGTTTTCAAGGTGTAGTGCAGGGAAATATGATCCGCCGTGAACACTGTGTATTTTATTTTGAAAATTAACTGGATGTTTTATTTTGTTTCTGTGCACGACTTCCTGCCCCGCATGATCTGCTCTGTGCTAAATTGCTGCATTGTGTTCCGGCGTCCGGCAAAAATAGAAGTCCTGCGTATCTGTTGCGGAGGGCTCCGGCGCACCGCAGCTGTAACGGAACCAGAACGCAGCACAGCCGCAGCCGGTGGAAGCACACACATTGACTAGAATTGAAACGTATCGGCTCCGCTGCCATTCCGGAGTGCAGACGCAACCCACACGTATCTGGTAGAATTTGGGGGTTAGTCAGTCTGTAGTGAACATGGCTGCGAGAGGTGTGTTGCTGTGAAGATAGAATACACATGACAGTGTTTTTGCTCTCTGTGGACTCTTAACAGGAATAAACCTGAGTCTGACAAGATATGCCAGTGTCCAGCATTTGATTGTGCATTAGAACACAACGCAGTGCGGCCGGGATCTGCAGACCATTCCTGCTACATACGCATTGAGGGATCTCAGCCATTACTGGGGTGAGTCAGTTTTATCAGAATAGAACCAATGGCCAAAGCCACAAATATAAAACCCAGGTGGTAATAAACTGAAGCTGTCCTTTAGGAAGATGTAGCCTATGTTAATCACTCATAATATTGCACTCTTGACAGGCAGAAAAAAAAATAGGCAGATGCTATTAGCACCCACATGTTCATAGCCAACAATGCTATTTGCAGCTGAGGTGGAATAGCCAATGTGGCTATTTGCACCTGGGTGTATTAGCAACGTGACAATATAAGGTTAACACATATGGATATATTCAGCTATTCTGTTAAAGTTTGTTTTATGCAAACAGAGTGCATTCAGCAGCTTTATACATCAGTCTCCATGGGTGAAAGTCCTGTGCTTGACCCATTCATCCACCACGTCTCAAGACCCTCCATGGACTACCTCTCTTTATACTTTGTCACCTGATAAGCAATTTATCACTTAAATCTTGGAGAATACTCAGGATTGGCTGGTATTTGCCCTAAACATGACCTCTTTACCGTAATCCTAACCACTCCGAGCAAATCATAGCATGCAGGCTGCATATTATGCATATTATCACACTTGGTATGATATCCTACAAAAATGCACACACAACAAATCAGATGACATCTTAGGAATTAGTGCCCATCAAATGACTTTACATATTTAATGTATAGTTACGTAGGTTAGGTGTAGGCAAGTAAAGTTACTGCACTTAGGTAATAGAAATTGTCTGTTATTTTACCTTTTCAAAGGGTATGTATATATATATATATATATATGTATATGTATATAAATCCCCCTCTCACTCCTCCTTATGGGTGGGGTTGGTGTGTCTTCCACAAGCTTGGGTCCTCTACCAGAGGCCTGGGAGTTTGAGGGTCCTGCACAGTATCTTAGCTGCTCCTTGGACTGCATTCTTTTGGACAGAGACCTCAGATGTTGTACCTGAAATCTGCTGAAGCCACTCTCCCAGTTTGGGGGTCACTGCCCTGAGTGCTCCGATTACCACAGGCACCCCTGTTACCTTTACTCCCCAAATCTTTTCTATCTCCTCTTTCAGGCTTGATATTTTTTGAACTTATTGTGTTTCTTCTTCCTGATGTTGCTGTCGCTCAGGATTGTGACATCTATCACCACTGAATACTTCTGTTGTTTGACAATCAACACAATGCCCAGTTGGTTAGCCATCACCAGTTTGTCAGTCTGGATCTGGAAGTCCCACAGGATCTTAGCTCGGTTATTCTCAACCACCTTAGGAAGTGTCTTCCATTGTGACCTTGGGACTTTTGGCCCATACTCACTGCAGGTGCTCCTGTACACTATGCCAGCCACTTGGTTATGGTGTTCCATGTACGCTGTTCCTGCCTGCATCTTACACCCTGCTATTATGTGCTGAGCTGTCTCTGGAGTATCTTTGCACAACCTGCACCTGGGGTCCTTGTCTGGTGTGATATATAACAATATATTCTGGTGTAATATAGCCCAACTATGAGTGCAATCACACTGCTTCATCTTT
The DNA here is from genome assembly GCF_006386435.1 of Epinephelus moara. Taxonomy (NCBI): domain Eukaryota; kingdom Metazoa; phylum Chordata; class Actinopteri; order Perciformes; family Serranidae; genus Epinephelus; species Epinephelus moara. The sequence goes on along the minus strand of NC_065506.1, from coordinate 8,355,908 downwards.
TGTACCAATAACTGTGCTTCTGATGCATATTTTTGGAGCCTCTTGAAGCATATTAACTATTTTTATATATTTTGGTAGACATTCATGCTACAATGATGACATCTTTACATATTTAAGATGCCTTCCATACTACTATAGTCTAGCAGTAGTGACCGTGGTCAGGGGTCATCAAAAGTTCATCAGGTGTTGACCAACAACACAAGTTAAGGCGACAACACAAGTTAGGCAAGTTAAGGTGGCGGAAGTCCCAGTACGGTGGGTGGGAGGGGTGGTGGATGGGTCCAACAACTACTGACTTTTACCTGGGAGGCCGGTGTTTGCTTCCTGTACGATTGTAAGGCCAAACCCTGTTCTTCTGTCTCAAACCCAACCACATGTGTGTTGGCTAAACGTAACCACGTGCGTTTGTACTTTAGGGAAAGGGAAAAAAAAAAAAATCATGGTGTTGTACTGACTTAGTACGTTTATTTTGAAAGAGACAAACTGTGCATTTCCTGTAAAGATAAAAAGTGTTTTCAAAAAAGACAATGCATGGAACAGGCAGGAGTTGACACAGTGTCCCAAAACGTCAACAATCAAAGCACCCAGGGTGCCGTGCACATCATATCTGGATGTGCAAAGTCCATGACCAAATGTTGATAAATGATGAGGCAGGAGTGAGAATGTGTTGCCAAAAACTGGAGTGCAGTCTCTACAGTGCTTGGCAAGAATTTGGCTTTTCTTTTTTTCTTTTTTATGTCCGCAAAAAGCAGTCAATAACCCATAATAAATCGAAATAAAAATCTGGCTTAGTTCCGAGAATGATTGCACCTGACTCTGCAAATACTTTGAGTGAGAGCTCTTTTTATTTGTTGTATTGAATGACAATACTGTACATTTATCTCTTCTTTTTATCCTATATGGGCAGATAAAGCAGAGTGCTTGAGCTCTCCCTTCATTACACAATGCACAAAAAGATCTGTCGTTGATTTCATATGTAATGATGGTGCTTTAGTGGGGCAGAGGTGGATTTCAAACTGTGAGTGTAAACTTCATGAAAGACACATTTCAAATGTTTGCTGTCTCATGTACATGTCAACTTGACCGTGAGTTGCAGCACTTTTGTGTAATCAACTTTAGTTTATTTGTGATTGGTCTAGATAAAGGAAAATCAATAGGGGTTGATACTCTTTACCTCAAATCACCTCCTCTACAGTACTTCATGGAAAGAGTCAGTGTCACAAATATTGCTCACATTCATTGCAGAAGTCTGTCTAGTGCAGAGGCTGCCTTCGACCCAGCAATGAGCCTAATACAGTGAGTGAATGTACACCTACAGCATATCTAAAGGCAAAAGCAAGAGTTTAAACTGTGGGAACAATGTATGAGTCAAAGCTGAGAGCATTAAGTAGTTTTAGAGGTGGAGGAGGACTGGCTGGGAAACACAAAGCTCATATCCCACGGGGTAATTTATTAGAAGACCCAGCCTCTTGTTCATTTTGTAAAGGCTTTTCCAGAGGCAAACATTACTTTCATTCTCCTGACACTGGCATAGGCATATAAGTGTGTGTGTGTGTGTGTGTGTGCATGAGAGAGAGAGAGACAGAGAGAGGAATGCTCACATACTCAATATTCAGCCTGCAGATGAGTTCTGTTTTGCTCTCAGATTAAACATGGGGGAGTCCCAGGTCAGTTACTTATGACACACACTGTTCCATCCCTCACCATGCACACATACACACACACACAAAGAGATGCTTGTACGAGAGAGAGAACAATGTCCAATCCCCCGATGCAACTATTTATAAATATCAAAACAGGGAAGTCGAGCTTCTTGCTATCAAGTCTACGATAGCATGCAAGGGTAATATGTTTTCAAATGGCAGATGAGAAATGTGCTTATGACAATGATGAAACAAGATAGCAGTGGTGATGGAATAGCCATATCCCTGGTGTGGTTTGTCTTGTTGAATTGCAATCGCACCTTGCCTAAAGTGTGTGCTGATATCAGAACTTGTGTGATGATATTGGATCAGTACCCCAGAGAAGAAATCAGATAGCTATACAGTAGTTCTCCTGCTTAATGGCGCATGTGCTAAACAGTTAAAGCTACAGTTGGTAACTTTTACGAAAATAACTTTTTGTTATATTTGCTGAAACTGTCACTACATTCTGAAAGAAGCACATGAGACAGATAGCCTGTGGGAAAAAAAAAAAAAAACATGTTCTTTCATACTGCCTCTTATGTCATTCGGTAGAATCAGATCGCGGCGCGGAAGAAACAACCAGTCACAGCCGAGGAGTCTCTCATTCATGCAGCTGTCAATCATGTCAATTGCTGCTCGTGAACTGCGGTAAAACTGCTAAACTAGGCAGTACAAATGAAATATGAAATAAGATTCTGTCACTGTATTCATGTAACATCCAAATGCAGAATTTAGTGTTTTTATTTTTTATTTTATTCTTTTTTTTTTGAATAGAAAATATAAGCCTCGATGGAAGGAGTGGAAAGATTTCATAAAATGATAATTATGACAAAATAAAAACAATCATAACTGTATTCTCACAATATCACTATACAAAATACTAACATTTGACTAATTTAATAAACTGTACATTCGTGTTTAAACAGATCAAGACAATCAAAACAATCTTTATTGCGTGCCTAAATTAATGCTGGTGTAAATGTTTGCTATCTACAGTTTAAATACAGCAACATAGGGATTTAATGTAGCATTTAATGCCTTTTGCAAAAAGAAAATGTAATGTTATGCAACATGAACCCTGGCAGAGAATGATGTGTCAAATATTACTGTGCAGTTGATCACAATATGCTTCTTTAAAACCCGGGGAGAAAATACCAGCCTCCCTTAAAAAACAGTCACTGTGTTTTGTGAGTTGTTGAGGTGGGGAAACTTTATAAACTCTGTGAAATGCTGTCTGTGACAAATTCTTGATCATTTTTCCTTTCTTTTAAATTCAGCAAATGTAATACAGTTAGTCAATTAGTCATTTCTTTCTTTGCACAAATAATAATAATAATTTTAAAAAAAAAAAAAAAAACACTAAAAAGAACTTGTCTGTGTTGCAGTACCGGCTTGTAGGCCTCAGAACTGACAGTTGTGTCGGCCAATAAGACATATGTGTTTCTATGCGTTTTCCTGTAAACTCTCTCCTTTTGGTCTTGTCTTGCATCTGTTACATTCACTGACGATAGGAAAATTACAACACTGCTCTCTTTTTGGGGCTTAATGCCCGGGCCAGGTAACGCCAAAACCAACGTGTTTCTGGTGTAATGTTTTGGCTTAAGAATTGTTTGGGCAACATGAAAGCGTGAGACAGAAGGTGAAAGTGTAAGTCACATGTCCTGCTGCAAGTTGCTTTTAATTTCTGCCAATAGTCAGTTATGTTATGATGATTAATGAGAATATATTAGGTAGTCCATGACTGCCAAATCTGTACTGATGTTTATCCCTCCATGAAACAGTCAAAGCACAGCCATTGTTGGCTGTATTTTCATCTAGTGTATCAGCCGCACAGTGTGTGTTTTGCTGCATGACAGTTGTGTTGGCTATTGTTTACCGACCCCTCATTCCTTCCTCTGTCTCCACCAGTCTTGGTTGACAGGTGACATTTAGTGGCAGAAGAAGACCTATGTGGCTGACTGCCTTATTCTCTGTATTGATGTGTGTGTGTGTGTGTGTGTGTGTCTGTGTCTGTGTCTGTGTCTGTGTGCGCCAAATTTGGTGTATTCCCAGCCAGTCGGGTCACTCAGAGTATTACATGTGGCCTGCAGGGGCAATGGGCAGAGGAAATGAAGGGCTATTAGAGGGAGAGAGGGAGAGAGAGAAAAGACTGGCAGAAGGGAGAGACAGAGGGAAAGAAAGAGACATTTAAGCTAGAGGCTATGTGACAGTGGAGACTGTCCAATAATGATTATGTGTTCCTATCAATCTAACCATGGCTGCATGGTGGCACCGCAGCCCACAGTTAGGCCTTGCAATACTCAATATCATATTAAATATAGTGTTATACCCAAAACAAATAATAATAACAGTCATGGCAATAGTAAAGGGTGAGTTTACATTCACCGATAAAGAGTTGAATCACTCGGTTACGGGTAATCTTTCTTTGTAATGCTGCAAAAATAGTTCTCCCCAGAGAAGAGGGAGGGAGAGAGAGGTTTTTCTGCACAGCCACATTTGCATGATGAGAAAGCGCTGCTCATATTCATCTTAGTAAAGTCACAGTAAATGACTCCAACAGCATTATCATCTGTTTTACGCAGGTGTGTGGCCGGGGAAAATCACTCACTTCAATCAAAAAAGCTGCAGCTCGCTGCGTAAGGAGCCTCATTTTTTACCATCACACTGGAGGACATAGGAATTAGAAGAGAGAGACATAGAGGCTGGGAGGAAGAGGGACATAATAACTTTATTTTCTCTGCGGTTTACAGAGGCGATTTTACCCACACGGCTCTGGGATGATTTCTATTAGTGTGTATGTGGATTTTACTGACATTTGTAGCATTGTTAAACACCTGACAGTCTTCATCAGCCTGAAACTGCTGGATGCTCAACATGGTGAAAAGCTTTTCAGAAGCGCGATTCTAAATGTTATTGTCACAACCAAGGGGAGCGAGAACGCCATCCCACTGACTGGCAGCATGTAGTAGTACATTGAGCAGGCTTTTGAAGATGGATGTTGAGGGATCAGACACATTGAGATTGATCCATAATCAAAGGGAGAGTCCAGACTAATGAATGAATAAGACATTACAATACGTGGTTGCATCTACTTGTAAGTTAGTCTTTAGTTACTTATTACCCTAGCATTAGCAGCAAGCAGTGAATGTAGTTCAAGCAAACACGTTCAGATGCAGATCTACAGTGATTAAGAAATTGCGCAATATGACATGACTGCCTTAATATCAAACCATGAGTGACTGAAAATATATTTCTCTTTATTTCCTCTCGGTCTAGGGGTGTGCGATATGGACAAAAAATAATATCTCGATATTTTGGGGGGTTTTGATGATAACGATAATTAGACGATATTCTTTTAAATATGTGCTTTTAACAGCCTGAGTTATAGCTCATTAATTGTTTCTCATGGATGATATTAATGGACACGTTTTAAAGGAAAAATGTTCTTAACATTTCTTGCTGCTTTTTTACCCGCTCGCTCTGGTGATGGCCTTTTGTAGCGTCAATTCCGGGTCCATTTGCAACTGTTCAGATAGGCGTTTGTCCCGCAGACTCACCACAAGCCTGTCCCTCACCATCTCATCATGTTGAGCCCCGTAACCGCAGTGCTCCGCCAGGCAGTGCAGCGCTGTAATGAAACTGTCGGCCGTCTCGCCCGTTTCTTGATGCCGCTGATTAAACTTTGCTCTCTCAAAGATCACATTCCTGCGATTCTCTTCTGCTTGCGTCTCCAATCCAGAAGCAATGCAGATTCTGTCCAAGCGTTTAATCCATTTAGGCCAGTCTTCAGCCTTGAAGGTGAACTTTTCCAGCGGGGAGACTTGAAACTGTGCCATGTTGCCACTTCGTTCAGCTAACTGTGGCTAGGCTAGGTAGCTCCGTAGATGGTCTTCCGGTACTGCAGACTTTCCCGACCTAAAACTAGACACTTTTGCGTGTCGCTATATGCAGACTAAGTCACTAGTACTGTTGCTCGCGTCTGACTTTACTTCTGACACCATGTTCAGTTATTTATTGGTATAACCGCAAACCACTCATGAACCACGCAGTCTTCAGGTACTTGAGCAACCCGTTAATTGTTCCCCTGCAACACAATACAGCATAAGTTCCCACCTTACAGGCTGGGACCTATCACTACAGTTGACCCACATCTTCCAAAGCTGCTGGAGCATCCGTGGGCGGTGTTGCCATGTTGTTACACCAATGTTTGTTTAGCAGCAGGCTAACCTGCCGGGAAGGTGCCAGTGACAGACTATGTGACCACCTAGGTGTACTGCAGCGTGCTGCTACACGCAAGTTACGTAACTCTTGTTCAGTGAATGTGTGGGGTTTCAACCTGGTTTCAACGTGTGTTTTCAGTTGTTTTTGTGAAGTCATTTGCATACTCAAAAATGTAAATTTGCACATCGTTAAAACAACAATGACGATATTATCGTTAACAATATATATTGCCCACCCCTATCTCCGTCACATTAATTATCTATTAATACACAACCCTGTCTACTTGAAATTATTGTTAAAGTTTAAATCCTTAAAGGGACAGCTCACTCCTCAAACATCATCACGCTCCCTCCGCTCTTCCTGCACCTACCACCTAAAAACCCCCAGGACCAAGCTCCACACCATGGGGGATCGGGCTTTCAGCTCTGCAGCTCCCCATCAGTGGAATGTCCTACCAGAGCACCTGAGGGCACCACAGTCTTTGGACACTTTTAAACATGGCTTGAAAACCCACCTTTTTAAAAGAGCCTACTTGTGTTGAATTTTATTGTTGTTTTTATGAATTGTATTGTAGCTCTTTGAGATTATTTTATAATGTAATGTGCATTACAAATAAAATTTATTATTATTATTATTATGACAGTTCAAAATACAGTCTAGATTGTTTTGGTGTGAATTGCAGAGTGTTGGCGAAATCGGCCATAAAGATGTTTTTTCTCTTTAATATTATGGAACTAGATGGTTTGTTGTGTTCAAAACTAAAATAAAAATCAAAACAAAACCAAACAAACAAAAAAACATATGAAAAATGTGTCTTTCCAGAAATCATGACCCAGTTACTCAAGATAATCCAAAGAGCTTGTGGTGAGCAGTTTTATGCAGGAACTATTTTCTACACCCGCAAACAGTATCACTAAGCTAGCGAATGTTATAGCTTGGTGTAGTAGGACATCATTAATGTTTACCTCTTGTGCTGTCACAAGCATGACCTTGTCTTCCATGAGTAGATGCACGCTTCCTTCTGCCCAATGATATGGTTGACGAGTGTAGTTTGGTAGAAAGAAAGTAGTTCCTCCATTAAACTGCTCACAACAAGGTTTGTGGATGATCTTGAGTAATCAGGTCATAAAGAGTGCCATCTAGTTCCATCATAATCTAGAGAAGGCAGAGATCTCTACAACAATCTAGGTCAACAAATAGCACTAATTGTAAAAAGAGAAATATATATTTTTGATTTTGGGGTGAACTGTCCCTTTAAGGATTCTGGTTACACCACAGACTGCTTATAATAATGGATGAAGCTACTGCGACGTCATCCATTGGTTTGTGAACTTATGATTTAAAGCTTCAAGTTCACCATTTCAGCCATTGTCATTTTAGTTTTTTGGAGCCAGAGCTGACCATATCCGAACAGAAAGGTGGAGCTGTATATGAGTGACGGGTGGTCTAGTTGACTGTGGCGATGCCTTGCAGATGACCTATTACTCAAACAGCTCAGCCCTTAAATATGCATGACTTTAATCCTTAATAAGATGTAAACTTAAAAAATTCATCCCCAGTTACAGTTGTCATGAGGGGCAAAATTAGCAACATAGACCAAAACTGTTCTTTTTACCAGGCTGTAAACATGTTTACTTCTGCTGTAAAGTTGGGCATTTTAACATGGGAGTCTGTGGGGATTGACTGACTTCTGAAGCCAGCCTCTAGTGGTCATTTTAAGAACTGAAGTTTTTTGCATTTCCACGTTGGCTTCATTTTTGAGCCTCAGAGGTTACCAGTTGGGTTACATTCATGGTTATGGTGGTAACAGCGGCAAACACCCCTTGATGTATATGTTTACAGTGCAGTCAAACAATCGCTGACAAAAAATGACCTTATTTCTTGTGATTTGTGTAGACGGCTTTTTGATGAATAATTGTGATAGCACTGACCTCTGTAAAAATACATTTTCTGTGACTGCTTCTCATTAAAAGTCACCCTGCATGGGGTGCCGGTGGCTTAGTGGTAGAGCAGGCGCCCCATGTACAAGGCTGTTGCCGCAGCGGCCCGGGTTCGACTCCAGCCTGTGGCCCTTTGCTGCATGTGACTCCCCCTCTCTCTCCCCCTTTCATCTGTATCTGTCCTATCCATTAAAGGCTAAAAAGCCCCCAAAAATATCTTAAAAAATAAATAAATAAAAAAAGTCACCCTGCATGTCATAGTTATGTTGGTTTTATTGGTTAAAAAAATAGCTACTGATCTACTTCACTGACCTTGCAAAACATTATAATTTTAAAATGTAAAACAAATTGGTAATTCTGTTGATTTGTGATGTGCCTGACCCAGATAGGCCCTTTCTAACAAAGACCTTATATGATCACATTTTGTGTTTTTATACCAGCACCGTCATATATTAGAGGAAAATGTCTAAGCTCTTTGTGCCATAGAAACTCCTTAAATCCTCATCAGTATGTGTATGTGTACACTCTGGATAGCTATATGTAGTTATGTGTATTTATCTATGTGTGTGTGTGTGTGTGTGTGTGTGACTGAGTGGTTGAAACTGTTTAAACTGGCAGGTCTCCCATAGGGCTGTCCCGAATACCATTTTTTAACATTCGGACCTTCGGCAGAATTTATAACAAATATTCAAATATTTGTTAACGGCGGGTGGGGGGTGCTGTGGCCGTGCTGCCTGCTCTCTCCGGTTTTACACCAGGCTCGGCTCCTTTCAAAGACTCCTTGCGAAGCGCTCCTCCGGGTTTTTTTCAGACCTAATTGTATTGCAGAGTTTTGCATAGCGGCGGCCGGATCTTTGCTCTCAAACCACAAAAAAATGTGATGGCACAACAGTCTCCTTCAGTACATTATTCTATGCTTTCTTTTGATTTTCACATTGGCTATTCATCCTGTTTAATTTGTCTTCTGATTAAATCGGAACCGTTGAAACAAGTTGTAGGAAGTTGTAGGAAGCCTCTGCAAGTAATTGGTTGCTGGCAGACACTCTCCCGTAACCCGCGGGACCGGCAAATGGACCTGCGGGTCGGGCAGCAGTGATCGTCTGTTAAATCGGTCTGTAAATGATATTTTGACATTATTATTATAATCTATTAATCTATAATCTGTTACTGTCATGGCATCCGAAGGTACTGATGCGTTGAGCAGGTGACAGTCCGCGGTCGTTTTCAAAACACACTTGTGTCACGCACTCCAAAAGAAACTTGTTGAAACTTTAAACAATAATTTATTGTACAAAACGGGGGAAACAAACGTTGACAAAAACGGTTCCATAATTCATATTAAATTCAAAAGATAACGAAAAAACAGCTACAAGTTAGAGGGAATAGTGATAAAGTGGTAAAACTTGGCATTGATCCACAGCCTCAGACGGATGCGCTCAAGCGTGCCGTGCGCACAAGCTCAGTTGGTAGGCTATACTATATTTTCACATTTTTAACAATGCAATTTAAAAGTTTTGATTTTTATTGATAACCTACATTTACCAACAACAAAAAGACTACATTTAGCACCAAAAATATGTTAAAAAAATACATAATAAAAAAAAAAAAAAAAAAAAGTAAATAAAAAAAACGAATATTAAATACCAAATTTTCATAACCTACCCATAGAAACAAATATTCGAATATCCGAATATTTGGGTACAGCCCTAGTCTCCCAGGAAGCTCCTTTACAGGCGAACGTAACAGATACACCTTTATACCCTTACAGATACAGTGTTTCAGTTAAGCTCTTGGTTATGTGTTCCTTTGCTGCTGGTCTGTGTGTGTGTGTTTGTGTGTGTGTGTGTGTGTGTGTGTGTGTGGTTAACAGCTGTGGTTTGCCTGTGACTCTATATTGCTCGGCTTTTGCAAACAGGGTGCAAAACAGAGAGAGACAGGGCCAAATCATGCTCACCTCTGCTTTAGCAAAAAAAAAAAAAAAAAAAAGCCAAAGAATAATGCATTTCATAAATATTTATACCTGTTTTCTGATTTCATATTCATCTACAGTGCAGGAGGGAGGCATGGCCTATGCATGTGTGTGTGTGTGTGTGTGTGTGTGTGTTGGGGTTGGTGGCTTGTAGATTGGGGTGAGCGTAGGCAGTCATCCTCCAGACATACTTTTCAATCTCAGCAGGACACTGCTCCCATCTCTCTGTGGCATTTGAAACTTTAGAGTAACATGGTGCTTGGATACACACACACGTGCACACAGATGCACATAATCTTACTATAAATTATTACCAGATGGTTACTCTGATTAATATACAAGTTTGGGGAGAAATGGAAAACAAGTAAAATACAAAACATGAGTAACAGTTGTTCAGTTACTGTCTTAAAAAGAGATTACTTTAAGGGATTCTTTTATTTGTTTTCATTGTATTTGCTCTGACACTATGTCCTAACAGAATGTGACATAAGTGAGTGTCACTTTTACTGCATTGTTTTCTATTAGAATGTCTGAGTTGGCTGTGAGCTACGCAGTGCTGCTATTTTGAGCTGGACTTTTGTTTGACCCCTTGTTTCTCTGCATTCTTGTTGCAATGAACGATAAACGCCTGCTTTGTTAAGTTGAAATGTGGAATAAGGCGGCACGGTGGGGCAGTGGTTAGCATTATTGCCTCACAGCAAAAGGGTTCCTGGTTAGAACCCAGGGTGGGGGTCAGGCGCGCCGGATTCATTTCAGAAGTGGGGGGGCCAAAAAGTGCTGTGCATCTGGGGCTTGTCACCGTGTGGCCGTGGCTACCTGTGTAATGTCCAGTTAATAATAGGGACTAGTTACAGGTGCGTAGTGATCAGGGATTGAAGTACAGCCTGAGTTGAGTGTGAGCTTGCGCAACAGGCAACAGTGTGTTTTAGTGATAGCAGCAGTATCTTGCAGCAAGTTACACGCTTGTCCTCTCTCATTAAAATGGTGAAGAAAGACAAAGAGTCAGATAATGTATTTAATCACAAACTTTATCTTGGGAGGAAAAAAGCAAACAGTTTATTTCTTAACAGTGTTTGCATGAAACCTGAACACTTTGAGCCCTTTATGGATAGGGCTGTACCCAAATGTTTGGATATTCGAATATTCGTTTCTATGGGTACTGTAGGTATTCGTTATGAAAATTTGGTATTCGATATTCTTTTTTTTTTTGTTTGTTTTTTTTACATATTTTTATATAGGCCTAGCTGTTTTTTCGTTATCTTTTGAATTTAATATGAATTATGGAACCGTTTTTGTCAACATTTGTTTCCCCCGTTTTGTACAATTAATTGTTGTTTAAAGTTTCAACAAGTTTCTGGAGTGTGTGACACAAGTGTGTTTTGAAAACGACCGCAGACTGTCACCTGCTCAACGCATCATTACCTTCGGATGCCGTGACAGTAAAAGCCTAATGATTATAATAACAATAATTATATTAAATAACTTTTTATTATTATTATTAAATAACTATCATTTACAGACCGATTTAACAGATGATCACTGCTGCCCGACCCGCAGGTCCATTTGTGGGTCCCGCCGGTTACGGGTCGACCCGCGCATCACTACTCAGCTCAGTCTATAAGGCTGTACACACAACAGTAAGGCTATAGACATTATATTCTATTCAGGCCGGCAGAACCAGCAGCGCATCGGCTCTACAGTGCACGGCACTGCTGATAAACCATTTTATTGCAGCACAGAGTGTCTGCCAGC
>NC_065506.1:8341947-8343809 GCF_006386435.1 Epinephelus moara | reverse complement strand
TATTTTTTATAACTGGGGAGTTCTTACAATACGGTGCCAGGGTTAGTGGGGATTACTGCTAGGTGCTGTTGGATAGAGCCAGACGGCTGAGAGTCTACCCGGAGCCTGCCGAGGATGCTCGAGGCTTTACCGGGCTGGTGAGGCAGTAACAGGTGCGCACAATTGAGTGCCTGCTGGAGGCTGTATCTTTCTCTCTATGGCCCCTCTCTGTATTTTACCTACTGTATGAATGGAAGTGAAAGTCTTTTTTACCGTAAGTAATGTAATATAGGGACCTTTGATTCAGCTTAAAAATAATGTGGCAGGAGGGTAAAAGTGGGGGGGGCAATGGCCCCCTGGCCCCCCCGCTTCCGGCGCCGTTGGTGGGGGTTCGAACCAAGGGTGGGGGAGCCTGTCTGTGTGGAGTTTGCATGTTCTCCCCATGTCAACGAGGGTTTTCTCCGGGTACTCCGGGTTCCTCCCACACTCCAAAGACATGCAGGTTGGGGATAGGTTAATTGGTGACTCTAAATTGGCGGTAGGCGTGAATGTGAGTATGAATGGTTGTCTGTCTCTATGTGTTAGCCCTGCAGTAGTCTGGCGACCTACCAGCGTGTACCTCGTCCCTCACCCATTGTCAGCTGGGATAGGCTCCAGCCCCCCCGTGACCCCCAACAGGATAAGCGGTTACGGAAAATGAATGAATGAGTGAAATGTGGAATTGTCTTCACAAAACCTCTTCATTTAAAAACAAAAATCTAAATAATGCAGCTGGCTGGAGGGAGATCATCAGGGAGCTGAAAGCTTCTGGTAAATGACCATTGCTACTTGCTGCTGGCTAAATCATAATTGTTCAGTAATTATCACAATATAAAATGTGTGTTGTATTGTTTAAAAGGTAAAAACGTAGAAAAATAGTGAGTACTTACCCATTTCCAGCGCACAGCTGACTGGTGGCCTATGACACTACTAGCCAAGACAAGAACCTGATGGCCGAAGACTAGCCCAGGCCCCAGACAAGAAGACGATGGCCGAAGAAAGAGAGCTCCTGGTCGAAAAGAGAGGTAAAACAATTTCAGTGGTGTGGAAACACTATGGGTTCGCCGAGTCAGACTTGGATCAAGTTACAACAGTGTGTAAAATATGCTACGTGGGGGTAGTTGCACCACGAAGCAGCACGACGAATCTGTTTAATCACCTGAAGACCTCTCACAAAGTGGTCTATGACCAAGCAATAAAGGAGCAAAAAGAGAAAGCCCTCTCAACTCCTTCTGCCACTGTAACACAGTCATTTGTCCAGGACACGCTCTACAACGTGACCGCATACTCTACAAGCTCCCGAAGACATAAAGAAATAACAAACGGCATCACGTTCTTTGTTGCTAAAGAAGCCCAATCAACACCGTTAACAATCCGGGATTCAAGAAACTGGTGAACACTTTGGACAAGCGTTACGACTTGCCATCTCGTCACTATTTCAGCAGAGTTGCTCTGCCTGCCTGAGTGCCGTGAGCGCGTGGAAAAGGATGTAGCTACTAGGGCTGGGCGGTATACCGGTTTGTACCAAAAACCGGTATTTATTTTCGTTATGATATGAATTTTTCATATACCGCAATACCGGTGAATAGCCCAAACAACATCCGGAACGTGCGCGGCGAGAAAGTGTTTCAGTGGGGACCCATTTCACCGCTGCACACCACAGGCACGCTTGAGCGGGTGAGAGTGAGAGCATAGAAAAGTTTAGAGGCGAGAATGGCTGCCGGAGAGAGTCCTGAAAGCAAAGCAACTGTACACGATGACCCAGAAGAACTCATACCAAAAAGAGCAGTGTTTCCCCTATATGCAACTAGCAGCGGCACACCGCCGTTTACAATTCTCCTCTG
>NC_065506.1:8254123-8341562 GCF_006386435.1 Epinephelus moara | reverse complement strand
TGGCTTCTCTACGTGTCGCTTCCGTACGCAGTCAGTGGAGCCCAAATGAATGGAGCGGAGCGTGTGTTGTGTTCAGGCGTTGTCAGGTAAATAACAAATTCCGGCACTTGAATAGGCCATAGCACAACACAGCAGCATGTCAAGTTGGCCGAACCTGAGCAAAATACCGTGAAATACCATGAAACCGATATGATTTTTTCTTAAAACCGTGATATGAAAATTTTGTCATACTGCCCAGCCCTAGTAGCTACAGCCGAATATTTCTCCACCACAACGGACCTCTGGTCAAGCCGCACCATGGAGCTGTATATAAGCCTCACGCTACATTTCATTGACGTGGATTTCAACATGAAGACAAAATGTCTCCAGACAGAGTTTATCCCAGAAGACCACACCAGCCAAAACATCGCTGATGGCCTAAGACAAGCGACGGCAACATGGGACCTGGAGGAGAAGAAACTCGTCTGTATGACAATGCCTCAAACGTCACGACAATGCCTCAAACGTCATGCTGGCTGCTCAACTCAGTGGCTGGATGAGGCTCCAGTGCTTCGGGCGTAGACTCCACTTGGCCATAGGTGAGTAGCCTACTTCCTCCTGATTGTGTGACATGTCGCCGACTTGTCGCCTCCTGAAATGTGTATATTTTTTTGTAATCTTAGAGAATGCCATGAAAGATCGTAGGATTGAGCGTGCGATGAGGGTCTGCAAGAAAGTGGTCAGCACCTTCTCCTACAGTTGGAGAAAAAAGAGGGAGCTGGGAGAGGCACAGAAGAACCTGAAGCTGCCTGAACATTCGCTAAAGACCGAATGTCCAACCAGATGGGAATCCAGGCAGGCCATGGTTTCCAGAGTCCTCGAGCAGCAGAAGGCCATCGCCCAAGACTGAAAAACCAGAAGCCTCATCCCCTCATGGCAGGAAATTGATGTCTTCGAGGCCGTCAACAAGACCCTGGGCCCTCTGGTTGAATTCACAGATGCACTTCCTGACGAGAAATATGTAAGTGTGTCTTTTGTGAAACCAACACTCCACCTCTTCAACAACTCAATCCTGGCAGAGCAAGAGGATGCCACAGACCTCTCCAAATGCATCAAGAAGAAAATACTGGATTATCTGAAGGAAAAATACGACGACCCACCAACACAAGAGCTGCTCGACGTGGCCACTGTCCTGGACCCACTTTTTGACAGCAGTGTCAGACAGGAGGATGCTGTCGAAGGTGCGGGTGATACTTCAGCATGGCTCTCACCCTCTCCACAACGCTCTGGTCGAACAGAGGAGCACCTTCAGCCAGAGACTGATTGCTCCTAAATGCACCACTGAGCGCCACAGGAAGTCATTCTTACCTGTGGCCATTAAACTGTACAACTCCTCCCTCTCATGATCGGACTCATTTGGCTATTTATAAAACAAAACAAACAATATAACTACTCATTCTCATTTCATTTATAACGCTACAACCATTTCATTGTATATTGTATTGTCTACTTTACTATTTTATTATTTATTTTTATTTTATTGTCTACTTTAAGATTTTATTTTATTTTATTTTATTTTAATGTCTCGTATAATATTTTATTTTATTTATTTTAATGTCTACTTTAAGATTTCATTTTATTTATTTCATTGTCTATTTTAGTATTTTATTTATATCTTCATCTTTATCTCTTGTTTCCATTCATGCTGTATTTCTATTTCTACTTTGCACGGAGCATTGGAACAAAAACAATTTTCCCCCCAGGGATTAATAAAGTATTCTGAATCTGAATCTGAATCTCAAGGTTCAAGCTAACATATGTCAGTGAAGCCAGCCGAGGGTCAATTAAAGCCAGACTGACAACTGAAGACCATCATGGTAATAATAATCCTAATAATCAGAATCAAATTAATGATAATACAAAATTAATGTAATTCTAGGTTTGAATGTTAAAACCCCAAACCAGAGACAGATTATTAAACATGTTCTTTCTTTCCTTTGTTTTTTTTGTTGTTTTTTTTCACTTTAATATTTGTCCCCTCCACTCCGCTTTTGAGCTACAGTCCTATCTCCAGGCAGGGACACTAGACACTGAGGAAGACCCACTGGAGTGGTGGAAGCAATCACAGCAGCTCTTCCCACGACTCTCCATCCTGGCAAAGAAATATCTTTGCATCCCAGCTACAAGTGCCTCTTCAGAGAGGGTCTTCAGTACAGGGGAAAATATAGTCACCTGCCTGTGTGCACCTCTGAAGCCAGACGGCGTAAACAGGCTGGTGTTTCTGGCTAAAAACTTTTAAGAGGTTGCAGGAGCAATATTGTGGGGAGCCGGGGTGAGAGATTATAGGACTAAGGCCTACTATTTTTTGTTTGTTCCTTTCAAAAGCGATTCCATTCAGTCCCTTATTGGATTTTGAAGGCAGCTAACTTTGGATTGGATTGGAAGGCAGCTAACTTTAATTTACTGACCTCAAAATTAGTCTGTTGTTGTAATGTTTAAGTAACAGATGGTATAGAGTAGACTTCTGACTGGTCTAGCTATGCAACTGGCCTTGATGTTGGATTATTTACCAATGAATGAATGTAGATTAATAGTTTTTGCTCTTCGCCCCTCCTTGCCTTGCAACCTGTCTGCTGCACCATTCCATCCAGCCTCAGCATGCACCCTCACAGCTTCTCTACCCTGTACCTTAGCCCTAAATAAACAAAGTCACGCCATCCCCAGTAGCCTACCCTCCGCAGCCCTCCCCACTACCCATCACCCCTAAACCCGTCAACATCCAGCCTACCACCCTCGGCCCCCTCCCCAAACGCATGGATAAAAGAGAAAGACCAATCCTGTACCAGAATGGAAGGATGGTTTGTAATAACTTTAATGATTTTGGGTAGAGTGTTTTGAGCTGTCAATTTTTTCACACCTGCTCCTTCTGCGGCTGAGCCCATGCTAGAACACCCCCATACACCCCCATTAACATCAATGCTCTCACCAACACCTTAAAAGACCACCCCGACTGCCAATTTGTTAGCTTAGCCACCCAAGGTTTCACACACGGCTTCCATCCAGGTTTGCAGGTAATGCCAGAATCATCGTACACATGCCACAATTTGCAATCAGCTATCTCTGAACCTGACACTGTGGATAAATTATTAGACAAAGAAGTTAAAGAAGCATTCATTATCGGATCATTCTCCAGCCCACCCTTCCCCACAATCAGTCCAGTAGGTACAGCTACCAGGAAATAATAAGGAAAAAAGAGAGTCATCATAGATTTATCATCCCCCCACAGTTCCACTGTCCCCAGCATAAATAGCCTCATACCCAGCCCAGACTTTTCCATGCAGTATACATCCATCGACCATGCCATCTCCCTCATACACCTTGCAGACCAAGGAGCCTGGTTGTCCAAAGCTGACATTACCAGTGCCTTTAAAGTCCTCCCTATCCACCCCAACTACTAGCATCTTTTTGACGTCCTCTGGAAGGGCACATACTACTTTGCAGTACGTCTGACTTTCGGATGCAAGAGCAGCCCAAAAATCTTTGACTCCTTATCTAAACCACTCTGCTGGATCTTAATAAACAACCATAAACTCCCATACGTTATCCATCTCCTGGATGACTTCCTCATCGTCACGCCACCTTCATCACCCCCAGCACATGGCCTCAACTCTTTGACTTCTGCATTCCATGAACTCAGAGTCCCTCTCTCCCCAGCCAAAACAGAAGGTCCCAGCACCTCCCTGGAATTCCTTGGCATCACACTCCAAGCATCACTGCCTACCATGAAAATCCAACGGATTTCACTGTTCATTTCCAATTACCTTCTGGCCCACGCATGCACCAAGCGCCAACTCCTTTCACTGCTAGGCCACCTCAACTACGCCATCCATGTAATTCCCCAAGGTCGTTCCTTCTTGTCTCAACTCCTTTCCATCTCCACATCTGTTCCATCTCTCCACAACAAAGTTTCGCTTGACGAAGCATGCAAAATGGAACTTAAACTGTGGCACCAGTTCCTCACTTCCAGTTCCTCACACTCTCTTTCTTTTACGATGACTACATCACCAGGCCACAAGACATCCAACTCTTTATAGACGCAGCCCCTTCCATCAGCTTTGGCGGCTACTATGGCAGCAGGTGGCCAAATGGCTGCCCAAATTCTCATCCCTTACTTCTTCCTCCACCATCTACGAAATGTATTGAGTCGTCATTGCAGCCATTTTTGAGGGGCATGAATGGTCTGAGAAGACCATCGCCATCTACTCTGACAACAGCGCCGTTGCAGACATCATTAACAAAAGATGTTCCCATTGTCCAGACATTATGCAGTTCATGTGGAGGCTCAACCTCATTTCAGCCCAGCACCAATTCATTATCCGAGCCACCCACATTCCAGGTCATAAAAATGTAATTGCTGACTCACTTTCTCGTTTCTCCCACAGTTTTCAGCCACCATCTTCAACTGACCCGTGGACGGGACATCTCGTCACCACGTCAAAAGATGCCATCCTTAATAGCATTGCTCCCCAAAAACTCTCTTCGTATCTGACTGGATGGAATTGCTTCAGAACATTCCACACCTCCTTCAGCCTCGCATTCCCTTCGCTTGACGTCCTGACCCTCTCAAACTTTATCACATTCGCCCATACCATTCTCAAAATTTAATCTTCCACTATACAGGTCCATATCAGTGGAATTAACTTCTTTGTAAAACTGTCCTACGGTGTCCAGCCCTGAACCACTCAGACATTAGCATGTTAATCAAGGGCCTCTGCAAGGCTGAGCCACATCCTGTGCCTAAAAGTTTTCCCCTCATTTCAGACCTTCTCATCCCTTGCATCCGAACCCCCCGTTCAGGTTATCTGTCTCCATCCACGGATAAAGTCTTGGAATCAATGTTTCTACTGGCATTTTTTGGCTTCCTGCACTGTTCAGAGTTCACTGCTTCTACCCTAAACTTCCATCCATCTTGAAACCCCAGCAGCAGATATTTCCTGTCATTCATCCAACACCCTCATCTATCACCTCAAAAGCAGCAAAATCAACCAGTCAGCTCTACCACAACCCATTTACCTCTTTCGATTAGACTCATACTTAAGTCTGTATGAACCCATCCACGACTACATAAATTCAAGACTGGCCAGTAAAGCTTCTCCTTATGACCCTGTCTCTGAGACAGGCCAAGTTGCCACCCGCTTCTGGTTCTACCACCAGGAATATCCCCTGAGCTATACACACTACATTTCTTTCGCATCGGGGCCGCCTCCACCGCTTCCAGGCAGGGAATCCCGGACCATATAATTATAATCCTTGGCTGCTGGTCTTCACAGGCATACCTCACATACATCCGCAATGATCTTAATGACATCAGAAACATCCATATGCACCTTTCCTCATGAAGTTTCTCTTGGGGGCTCTATCCTTAGTAGAGCGAGCGAAGAGATGACTCCCCAACTCAATCTCCACTTCCCTGGTTCCGTTGCACTCTCCTCCCTTCAGCCAACACCGAACCCCAATCGATCCCACCCTCCACTTGTCCGCAACCCTAATTTCTCCCATCATTCCCCCCACCTTCCTTCTCTGTCTTTACATCCCCTCATCCCTCCATCCCTTCGACCCTCCATCCCTCTGACCCTCACCCCTCCATCCCTTCGACCCTCATCCCTCCATCCCTTCGACCCTCATCCCTTTATCCCACATCTCTTGACCCTTATCTTCATCATTCATTATACATAATAAACTAATTGCAATCTGTAACTCGGGAGGTGCGCTTGACTAGGGAAGCCCGAATGCCTGTGGACATTCCTCACGAGTCCATTACGCTTATAGTACGCCTGAGTCTGTGAGCATCTCTGTNCTGATTGAGTAAGCTGCAAAATTTATTTGTAAGGAATAAAAGAAACAACGTGTTACTGTCACTCTGTTGTCCTATGGTCGTTTTTTATTTTAAATGAGTCAATTGCGCCCCCAAGTGGCGAAAATCCGGATTACTGACTTGATGCGGTTTTTCACAAAAAACGGACCGTTTTTTTTTTTTTCTCATACCGACCCAACCCTAATAGTGTATATCCATACCTTTAGGAAACTGTCTCCGGGTCCGCCCCAGGTCGCTTCCAGGACGAAACGATTTACGGCACTCAGACGGCACACGTCATCTTACCTAGCTGCTTACATTTATAGTGACTCTTATAAATAGTCACTATTCCTCCTCCTTGACCCAACGTCCGCGGGGAGTTAAAATAGCAGCAATCATCAGGTAGAAGTTCTGTGAAAGCACTGGACTCACCAACAGTCAGCCATGTCTCAGTCACACAGAGAAGATCCAATCCTCGGGAAGTCAGGAAATCCTTCAGGATAAACGTTTTGTTCGCTAGCAATCTAGCATTTACCAGCCCAATCCTTGCAGGAGCCGGCGGGTCCACGGCGTTAGCTGTCCGGGGAGCCACACACAGAGACCGCAGGTTACGCAGATTTACCCTGCACCAGCGGGGATGAGGAGAGCAGGGGCGGTGGGGCTGGAACACCTCATTCGGGCCGACGACAGGTACCAGCCAGGCGTCGACAGGGTCCAGCGAGTGCCGAGAAATAAAGAGGCGAGGCACCGCTCCATACTCAGTTCAAGAAGCCGTGGAAGTGCTCGCCAAACAGGCCTTCAGCCTTACCAGCCGACCGCTGCGTTTACTCCGGTGGCGGTGGCGAGCTGGGGCACGGCAGAGGTGAGCTGGGATCCCCGATAGGAGCGGGGGCAAAGTTTTCCCATCTTGTTGTTTCATTCATCCCCAAAACAAACACATGCGCGAGCCAGGTAAGCGTCTTTACGACAATACGCGCTAGAGCTCATGGGAAATGTAGGCTTCATTCCGGCAAAACACTACCGCTTTTGTCCACAGGGTCGGCAAAATCAACTCAAAATGAAAGTTCCTTGTAGGGGCTTTAATACAAGTAATCTATTGGAATACTTTACAAATTACATTTTTAGGCATGTAATCAGTAATCTGTAGTAGAAAACATTTTAAAAGTAACCCTCCCAACCAAAATTTCCACTTTTGTCAAACCTTGGTGTGATATCTCAAGAGAAACATTTGAATGGTATTTCTTAAATTGCAGCACATCCGAACCTAACTGCATTAAAAACATAATAGCGTGAATGCACTATAATCTCATCCGAATTCTCACTATGATGCACCATAACAAATTTGGAATGTCTGTGATTTGTTATTAGCTGTAATGTCCCCCCAAAAAGCTGCTGTTATTGTTCTCCTGATGTCTGTTGCATTGACGTATTATGAAGCGCTGTTTTCTTCAAATCACCCTCCTGACCAAATCCAATGATTGTCATCTCGTGTCAGATTTTGAGAGCAGTAACCGAATAGAAGGAATATCACCCGGGAATATCTTCTGTAATAGCGCTCCCCGTTTTGGCTTCACTTTGCTCGACAGTTTTTCTTTTTGTTCTTTTTTTTGCGTGGGGGAGAGCAAATACACAGAAATGTTGCACTGAAGCAAAGTACAAGGAGCAGTCTATTGCAAGTGTGCAATGCAATCACCCTGATGAAACATAATTGTGTTTTAACGTGATAGAACAATATCCCTGCACATAACTCCCTTTAACTCTTACTTTTGACGTGCCACTGAAAACATATTACAGCATGAGATGCGAGCCGGTATCAATTCTGTCTTTACTCTTTTTTTCTTTTTTTTTCGTTTTGCAATAAAACAGTTGAAGCTCTTACCCTCCTTCAATCTTTCTTCATGCTCTCCTCATCCCTCCCCACTTCTTTATTCTCTTCATTGTACCTCCTCCTCCTCCTCTCTGTGGCAGAGGGGAAGGAAGGAAGAAGTGGTAACACGTAGCATGTCTTCATTAAAGTGTCACTCCCCATTATTTTCGTGCTATCTCAATTAGCAGCAGGTTTAATAAAGGCCCTCTTCTCTCTCTCTCGCCCTCTTTCTGTAACTCTCTCCAACTCTTTCTCCTTAACTCTGCAATCAGAATGAATGATGGAGTCGCCGCTCAGAAACTGATGGGCAGAATGGGAGGAACTGAAACATGGGGGGAGAAAGAGGAAAGGGAAAACAAAGGGCGCTGAATACATGAGATGAAAAAAAAGAGGAGGTGGATCTGCACCAGTTTTCTTCAGAGCATCTCTGTCTCCTCTGAGAGCAATTAGACACTGCCGGCAGTGGCTAGTCCCCAGACTGATCTGCAGCTTCTGCTCTTGTGTGTGTTCGTGTGTGTGTTTGTGTGTGAGAGATAGGGAGAGAGAGAGAATGTCCAGTTTCCGCTACAAACACCACAGCATCTCAAAGAGCTCTTTGTGAGTTCAGCAGAAATAAGGTAATGTGCCTACAGGTCGGATCAGGAGGAGAGCGCACACTCACACTCTCACACACTCACACACACACTGGAACTATTAACATCATCTACCAACCCAATTGCCAGAGACCATGGATAAGTAACATTTGTACATTGTTATTTGCAGATAACTTAAAACTTAACATTTCAGCAATGCTGTGATTAACGTGCGGCTATGTTTAGGGACAAAAAACATTCAGATATGGTTAGAAAAATATCATATTGTGGCTTAAAATACATGGTTTTGGTGCTACAATTGTAGCTGGAAATGCTGTTGACTTCTGGCCAAAAAGTGACTGATTCTGATGTCTGTTAGTCTCAAATAGTGGTCTACAGCTTGGCAGCCTAGAGCCTTGTCCACATTTTGGGCCTTTCGTCCACACACAAACTTTGTTTTAGGTCACTAAAAATGAAAATTTGACTAAAAATTTTGTAAAACTCTGTCCAAGGTGAAGAGTTTTAGAGAACAAAGGTTTTGGCTTCAGAGTGTGCATTATTATTTCCTTTATGAGACTTCAGGGATGAGGCAACGTTTCATGCAGTGGCAGACAGGATGATTTGAACTTTGCCAAAAGGACTTGTTTATATGTTTACATATAAATGTACAGTTATTCTTCCAGTATATTGAGAACAAAGGTGACAGAATACACTATGGAGGTCACTGCTCCAGGTAGCCTTCTAGTAATAGCTTCTTCTTCCTTTTCTTTGCCCGGCTTCAGGGTCTCAGTGTGTATGGACAATTTTTTTTTAGTATTAAGGAGGGAAAAAACCTACTTACAAAAATATCAATGTCCATGTGGACTAGGCCTATGTGTCATGGCATCCACTATCCCCTTTACCTCCTGATTACAGAGTCAGATCCCATACATGTAATCTGAACTACCTCACTTTAGACATGTTGATATGATACCTATGAAATGTACAAATATTACATTTCCATGGCTTTCAGAACCGTGCAATGACAGCATTTTCCTCTGATGACTAGGCTGCGTCAACATAGTGATAATGTTATGCTACAAAATGTCACTCAGATGTGTATGCAAACTTTGTATTACCAACAGTTGGCCCCAAAACCTCCTTCCTGTGTCTTCAGTAGGGGCTTGAAAATATAATCTAAAATCTTTATCAATATATATTGTTATATTTATTGTAATAACAATGTAATCTTACATATTTTTTCAAATACACCGTAACATTAGTTTACCTGTTCTGGCTTAGTTTACACGTTGTCTGGATTGTATTTTCTCAGCTGTTGTAGCTGTTCTTCGTTGTTATTATGTTGGATTTAGAAAATTCTTTCATTAAAACTGTAATAAGAGTGCATTGAAATTTTTGTCAGTGAATGGTTCATTATCTGTTTTACTGTCCAGCCACACTTGTAAACTGTACAAATTGTTGCCAGTGAACATGTTGTAAGCAGCAAATAAGTTTATACAAAACACTGGCCAAATCAAATTAAAAGTGTTAAAATATATTTTGTGGAGAAAAAAAATAAGGACACAATAAGGGAGGATCGCAGATGGCTAATTTTACAGTGTTGTGGTGTAGCATGAAAAAATCTGCTGTGCCTCACAGATCTGAGTTGAAATCCAAAACATATCACTGTGATTGTGATTCTCCACTTCATTTACCAAATTCTTCAGTGGAACATGTACAGTTACCTCCCCGCTGGTCAGTGTGTACATGTGATGCGAACAGTACATACAGTAATTCTGTTGATCCACACAGAAACATGCACGCTCTTACAGAACATGCAGCTACAGATATATGCACGCACACATGCACACACATATACACACACACACGCTCAGCTGCAGACGCTGCCACAGATCCACACGTAAAGACAAACATACACACTTTTTTCGTGTAATGGACTGATTACTATGGAGAGCTATTCAGTGCTGCCACCTTCCATTTAGGCTTCCATGGTTTGGTTTAAGCACGATAACTGAGAGTGCATACATTTACACCTTCTATCCCCAAACTCCTCTCTCTGACACACACACAGGCACACACACTCTCTTACACACGTGATGACCAGTGACAGGAGTGGGTGGTTGGTCAGGGGCTGATCTGTGTGTAATTGGGGGATATTACAGCAGCCATCTCACTTAGCCTCTGGGAGACTGATCTATATTCACTCTGCAACTCATATTCACATGGCTTGCTGCACGCACACACACACACACACACACACACACACACATATTCACGAATACACACTTTTACCACACGCAGGCACTAAACTGCATTCTTCTACACAGAATCTACAGACCAAGGACACGCAATATCTCAGACAGGAACACAACAACACAGACGTCCTCCATGCTGCTGGCACCATGAAAACACACACACATGCAGAGACAGTTTTAAAGCGCCTCTGAATTGTGCCACACAGTGTTTATCTTACAGTCACAACAGTCGAAATTTGGGCTCAATAATTTAGGATTGATAGGCAAAATTTCCATTATTTGTGATCTTGCACGTTGAGTCAAACATGAGCTGTTTTTGTTTTACTACAATACAAGTAAATTTAAATAATTTGCAGTGCAGTAGGTAAATACAGATGACTGGACATGCTCAATTTGTGTAATAAAACAATAGATGCATAGTGTCAATAGACAGGTCTAGCTGTTCCTTTAATTTCCTTTTGTCTAACTAATGAAATCCAAGTGTAAATTGAAGTATTAAAGAAGTCCTACTTTTTTCGATGTTTGCTGCACCGCTGCTGCACTGCAGCCCTTGTCTACCTTATGAGTAATGTTATGTAAATTGTATTGCAGTAAAAATAGATTCAGGGTTAGGCTGGTGTGGCCTCTACTGTTGCAACTTCTGTGTCATATTAAAGGAGCTGCAGTAATTGTATCTGCTTGGAACAACTGTCAAATGAAACAAATAGTTAAAGTGGTATTTGCTGTTGCTTCTTACTGTTACCTGGTTTGTGCGGTAAAGCAACACCATTGATTTTCGTTTTTTGAAATCCATCTTGTGATGTTGTAAATTACGGTTTGTCTTTTGCAGCTAACAACACTTTACAAATTGTGACAGTAGTGAAAGATGCATTAAAATCTCTTACTAGAATAAAACAATACCACAGAATAAAATACAAGTAAATAAATATGACAAGGACAAAGTTCAAGATGAATTATCAGCAAAATGTACTGGAGGTATCAAAAGTGAAAGTACTTATTATGCAGAATCACATATATCAGCGTGTTGTATTTATCATATAATAATTAGATTACTGTTACTGATTCTTTAACATGTTAACAGCACTTTAATGTTATATATTAGCTGGTCCAGATATTGTAAGTAACTTTATAAGATATGATAAGATAAACTTTATTGAGTGTTGAGTTTTTGCAGCACCAAAGGTACAAGCACAACACAAATGCATAGATTAGTGACTTAATTTTTTCTTTTAAGAAATCTAGAACAATATACACATTACGAACATATACTATATACAAAATAGTCATTAAAAATACAATAAAAACTCCAAATACTATAAACAAAAGTATAAGTATAAATAGGAAATAGTATGTGCTGTTGGGTCATTTATTTATAATGCATTGTATCACAAAGCTTATCATGTTTTGTATATAATCAAGTGAAGTAGCTTGAGTAAATGTACTCAGTTACTGCAGCATAACTTGTATCTTATTTTCTTTTTAGTTTTTATTTTATAATTTTTTTTTTGCCGATGCATTTTTCTCAGTGAACCAACTAAAATTACTCCATAATTTGTTGTGTTTTGTGTCACTTGCGATCACTTTGTAAACGCAGGTGTCACAGGTTTAAAAATGGCGATGAGCACCGCTCTTTATATTTAACGAGAACAACAGTGGAGAGCGAGAGAGCAAGGTGATCTCCTCTGTGCTCCAGAGAGCTCCATGCTAATTTTTCCAGGGCATGGGCCCATTAGCATAGGGAGGCTGACACCATTGCTTTAGGCTACATATAATACCCTAATGACCACTCTGCTGTTACTTTGAATCAAGGGTATTAGTTTTGTCTCTGATAAAAGACAGCCGTGATGGCTTAGCCTACTTCCACTGTTGGACAGTGAGGTGTTTCTTTTTCTTTTTTTTCTTTTTCATTACAGTGTTTTGAGGAAAAAAGAAAAATGGGATTTATCTTTGACTACTGAGAGTCAACATCTCGTCTTTTCTCCTCCCATCTCTCCTGCTCTCTCAGATCATCCCTCCTCTTGTCTCTTTTTTTGTTGCTCTCCTTTCTCCCCTCTCCTCCTGCACTTTTATTAAAAACGCATTCACTACATAAATCAAAGGAATCCAGTGGTGGTTATAGAATAATTACAATGAGCATGCAGCATTTTCCAGACGGAGCATCGGATCTTATTAAAAGCAACAAATTGAGATGTGTTTGTCAATATATCCTTTAACAGTCAGTACAGCAAACCTCTATATTATCACACACAGCTGTGTCTCAGTGTGTTCATGAACATACTACATACACAGACAGGTAAACACATATACAAAAATTTACTTACAATTAGCCTCAAAAAAGAAGCATGTAAATGCACGATAAGAATTGCAGGATTTGGATTTCACTCCAAACAAGTGATAGTATTTTACCCTACTTCACTTTTTAAAGAAATGTATGACCCAAAGACTCCACATTTCAATAATTGAGTCCTGAACATGATATTTTAGGAGGTTAAACAGTTCTGTCAAGCATCCTGATATTAATTCAGTATTCCTAGAGCGCAACAGTTCACACACGCATAACAACAGGCCTCGACCCTAGCTGCTTTACATCAAGATGTTTTGCCTGCAATAAAGAATCTGCTGTCACTCAAGCAACACATTATTTAGAAATTTCGTTTGATTTCATGCAAATAATGGACGGGGACGGAGAGGATCAAAAATTAATAGGGGACTTTGGGAAGCACGATAAATTATTGAGCACTCGCCTGATTAATTCTTAATAGCCATTGTCAAAAAATCACCGTCTTCTAGTGCCGTTAATTTTCATCAAACCGGCTCTGCTCCTACATACGGTACAGTAGCTCTTCCTCCTCCTCCTCCTCCTCCTCCTGCTCCTCTCTGCAGCCGCCTGTAGAGGGGAGATGCAACTTGTTTCTTACGGCTTGTCCGACCCACTACAGTTAGATATTTGTGTAACACTGATGGAATGGAAAAATCAAGACTAATTTTTTTCAGCGCTTCTATTGTTACCCCAACAAAAACATGAATTTACTTCTCAACTGGCAGTATTTTTTTTTTTACATAAAAGATATGAAGGCTTTGTAAGCTTTTCCACACAAATGCTTTGCTGTCTTTATTTCTTTTTGACTCCAATGGGAACATTTTTTTTTTGCTACTGACTTCAAAGAGATTTTAATTTGGAGAAGCAAGGACACACTCTTGTATCCTCTCTCAACCTTATAGAAACTTGTCCCTCGCTTCCAGAAGGACTCGTTCTAAAGGCACAGGAACAGACACATAGTGATGTAGTGCGGGGGACAAAGGCGTTGTGTTGTGATGTGCATTTCAGTGGGAGTATCTTTCTAAGTTTCTATTTTATTTGCTAGTAATATTTCCTTTGTAGAATTGTCAGAAATATCCATGAAGGTAATGTCTTCTTATCCTTTTATCCTTCACTCCTTGTAAAATAATCTTCGATGAAAGGACCTAAAAAGCGCCTCAGATTTTAGATGATCCTTTCCAAATGAATATTGGTTAAACACAATACCAGACAGCAGCACAAACCCATGTTGAGAGTGAATAAGCATTTAAATGTACAAGTATTAAAAAAAGGTAATGCTTCTCATACTGTTCATGCAACTAAACAGCTGAAATATCTGCCTCCTGCGCACTCTGGCAGAATTAAAATACAGCATCTTTGACTATCAATTTCAAAACATGTTTCCATGAATTATAGATAACAGATATCAATATGTTAATGAGTACACAACATATGGTTAGCTCCACAGATTATGGATTCACACCAGTAGGGGGAGGAGTGTGCAAGGAAACAGATCTTGGTGTTATGAAAGCAACAATCTCACTGAGGATCGAGCCTCTCCGTTCGTGTAATACAAGAGAAAGTTACATGTTCCTGCTCACATGCACTGACATTTACCACTAAAGGCTACATCATGACTTCCAAACAAGAGAATCAAACTTCACCCCTGAAGGAATCTCCTCGTTTTCAATTAAGAAGACAGTCTATTTTGTGTTTTGATTGATTTGAAATATATTGGGCAAAAAAGAGGAAGATGACATAAAACAGTAAAATGCAGGTAAGCTTGAAGGAACAATCTTACAGCTATAGTACGTGGTCATACGGTCCGATGTGCTTATCGGATCCTATTTAATGTTTGTTTTACGCATGAATAAGCTGATGTATTTTATAGACAGTTCACAATCTTTCTTCAACCAGGGCTATAACCAAGATGTTGGATATACAGAAATCACTGGTCCCCAAACGCAACCACCACCATTCTGGAGAAAAGACCAGGAACCAAAAACAAGATTTCTTTCTTTTTAATTTATTTTTTTATTTATTTTTTTTATTGTTGGATTTTCATAGTTCCTAAAATCAGATAACAGCCCAGTTATACTTTTGGTCAGTCTTATTATACATGTAAATGCTGTATCTACACCTTCTCCACATCGCTATGGTTAAAATTCTAGCAAATATGCTTATTTATTACTTTGTTGGCTGAAGAGTAGACACATTTAAATATGTATGTGTTTTAAATTGTAAAATCAAGGAAAACACCCTAATTTACAACAAAATAAAATGAAATTATTAATGCTAAAATGATTTAGGTGACGTAATGTCCTCAGTTGTAGCCATGGCCATGCCTCCAACTTGTATTTATTCTGCAGACATTACAGTAGTAACTATTAATGACTTTTCTGTATTATAGAAATACATGTTTTAATAAAAGTGCATCTGGTCAGCGTCCCTGACAAATTTACAGTACCCTCTATAAATTTTATCAAAACATATCTAATGAATCATATATTAGTTGATAAATATTATTTTCAAGAGGTTAATACTGTTGTCACATTGTTTGCATTAGAACACGTAACAATGTGTCATCAGTGCAGTCAAATATAAATCCTCCATCAGCCAACACAGGAGTCAGTTTCCAGGTGGTTTGCATGAGAGTTTAGCTTTCACTTCAGCTGAAGTTTTGGACTGAGCTTTGGCCTCCTCACAGAACCAAAACTGCAGGAAATGTCACATTTAGCAAATGAAGCTGCTGAGAATCGGTGATTCCTTCCTGGCCAGCTGTAAAGCATCCACAGATCTATTATGTGCTCG
Organism: Epinephelus moara; assembly: GCF_006386435.1. Lineage (NCBI taxonomy): Eukaryota > Metazoa > Chordata > Actinopteri > Perciformes > Serranidae > Epinephelus > Epinephelus moara. Next base: position 8,325,925 of record NC_065506.1, on the reverse strand, counting down.
CCTTTGCTCTGCTCCCCAGCTCCGCAGTGCGTGTGTGGGCCTGCCACTGACTGTTGACTGGCAAAGCCTATCTTCTTCTGCATATTCAACAGCTCTTATGAATATCACAGCTACTTGATTGCATTGTGATTATTCACAAACCTCGCTCGCTCCCTCTCCTCTCTCTCCCTCTGTCTGCCCTCTGTACTCCATTACTAGTCAGAACACAGCCCCAGCGTTGTAGCATCGCCAGCCCGATCTGACACCATTCCTTTTACGGGTTCAACAGCTTGCTTGTCGTACAGCAAAGTAATTAGTACTGCACGCTCATATTAATTAACAAAGAGCGTTATCACTTTATTAATCCATATTAGAGAGGTGGAGGAAGAAGGGAGGGCGCAGTCACTGTTAGTGTAAGGAGCGCTCTCTGTGGGAGTCTTCCCCAGCACTGCTTTGTAGTCCCATTGTCTATGACCCTTGGTGCCTTCAGAACATCCCTACACCGCTGGCATGTGACTTAAACTGTTCATTACACCTCTGAATGCAAATAATGTCTATGGAATAAACAAACAGGGGTGGCAAGATTGGGGGAAAACAGGTGCCATGGTGTGAAAGCATGCTAAACGATGTGATAGTGGGGGAATTAATTACTACCACAGCGCTAATTGGAAGCAATAATTTGTGTGATTAGCGGGCCGCTTAAGAAGTGAGACACATCTACCGCCTGTATACACAAGCAGAGAGGCGTGGGCCTATTCAGTGCCTCTCTGCGAGTACACACACGAACACACACACCAAATAAGATGCCATATAAATCTGTAACTCTCATATAGGAATGCACACACAAATACGCCGAGTAAAGTTTGAGATGCACACATGTGAGAACATAACCCAAGCGAGGACACGAGTTTCTGCACTTCCGTTTTCCTGTGTCCTCCTTTCCAAATAGACAAGATCTCCCTGTGATGAGGCATATCCAAAAGGTTTCATTTGAAAACGCTGATGTGGCACAGGCTAATTAACAAAGCAGGCTTTGTAGGTGGTGGAGGAGGAGGAGGTGGGCTCTTCCCACTCTTTGTTACCTCTTATTTCTGCCCCCCTTTCTTTATCTCTCTCTCTCTTAATATTAGCGGCTATACAAACCTCAAAGCTTGGAGAGGATCTTTACACACGCAGCACTTCTAAATGTAGACTACAATTAAAACAAGATCCCTATATTAAATCCCCCCTCATTATTTTCCTTTAATTCCTATTGCCCATAATGATCAAAGTGCATAATTAATTTCTGCCAATTCAGGGTATTATTTGGTTCTATTTCTCTTTTTGGAAGAATACAGTTCTGTGTAGTATTCGCCACTGTTTGTTCACACAACTGGAACCCAGTCATCCTTCGGATTAGTGACCCAGAGATAATGGTGAAACACTGTAATCTACTCGCCTCAACACGTTTTCTTGAATTTCCTGTTATTTAAATCTTTGATGACAGTACCATTGATATTATGTTCCCATAAAGTGCCTAAGCTGTAGATGCAGCATGAAATTGTGTTGCATTTCCCCCTGTAGCTATATAATTGTCCTGACTTTATTACTGCCCCAACGGACTTTGCTGTAACAATAACAATACATATTGTCAGGTTTCTCTGTGCTGCAGTCACACTGAGGGGCTTGCTCTCATACACTTCACCTGGCTTTCATTACTCTTTTCACCGGTACTGTCCAGCTTCACCATGCTCATTACATTAGGCTGTAATGCCGCTGTATAAAATTACACACTTGCCATTAGTATTGTACTGCCAACTGACAGGTTGTAAGATGCACATGCACTTCGGAGTAGAAAACAAACAACGCTGACTTACATCTTATGTTAAGAGCCGTACCGGAAGTTTTTTTGTACCATAAACATGCACAAATCACAGTAAAGGGTGGAAAATGTTCAACAGCCCCAAGGAGCAAACCTGTCTTTTAGCTCAGAGGCCAGCTATTAGGATTTAGTGATCTGGTCACAACCCTGATTTTTTAAGAGATCAGATAGTTTTGCTTAAAAATTGGTGAGAAGGTAAATCCAGTTTTACGATAAGGCAGTTCCTGTGCTCTTTACATGTGCAGCAGGCAAAAAAAAAGGCAGTGATTTCTTTTGTATAGTATTTTTTAAGCTAATAAATCGTTGTGTGAAGAAAGAATTGACTTAATGTAATCGTTATCATGGTGGTGTTGTTACTGCGACTAGGTGCCAGTTCTCACTGGAATTCCATGTGTCTTGTTAGCTACTGTAACAAGTGTCAACTGATGTCTATCAGAGTGTGTGTGGTGAAGAATTTTTAGAGATGTGATAACAAAGTTCCACGTACAAATTTACCTCCTAAAAGTGATAATCCTGGTTTCCAACAAGCTGCTTTATTTCTCAATACTGAAAATGTCCTTAAAGGGACAGTTCATCCCAAAATCAAAAACACATAGTTCTCCTCTTACCCGAGGAGCTATTTATCAGTCTAGATGGTGTTGTTGGGAGTTGTCGAGTGTTGGTGATATCGGCTGTAGAGATGTCTGCCTGCTGTCCAATATAATGGAACTTGATGGCACTTGGCTTGTGGTGCTCAAAGCGCCAAAAACATACATTTGAAAAACTCAACAGCAATGTCTCTTTCCAGAAATCATGACCTGGTTACTCAAGATAATCCACAGACCTTGTTGTGAGGTTGTTGTGTGGTCATGTAGCAACTATTTTCTTTCTACCAAACTGCACTTGCCATTACCACGCAGAAGGAAGCATGCAACTACTCATGGATGAGAGGCTCGTGCTGGTGACGGCGCGAGATGTAAACAAATACTGTCCTCCTTGGCTGGGCGTTAGGTAGCACAGTGATGCTAGGTGAGCTTGCAGTAGATGCAAGCTTTTCTCTGAGTAGTCAATACAGTCTCACTCCCAGTTCTTTAAATAAGCTTGGTCAAACTATGACGCTCAAGGTATTCCTGCATCATTTGCTTACTCAAGGGTGGTGTGTCAGTTTACACTTGTTACATGAACTGTGTCCTTTCAGAATAAACTTATAATGTAAGTAAATTATTTCCTTTTAACGTATGGTTCCTTAGGTTTACGCAAGAAAAGTAGGTGGTTAGGTTAAGAGAAAAGCATCATGATTTGGCTTATAATAAGTAAGTTTGTTACTAATGTAACAAGCTCGTTGAAACCTTTTGGGGACGGCAGTAGCTCAGTCCATAGGAACTTGGGTTGGGAACAGGAGGGCCGCCTGTTCAAGTCCCTGTCCGGACCAAATATGGAGTGTGGACTGGTAGCTGCCAGGCTGGGCACTGCCAAGCAAGGCACCGAAACCCCCCAACTGCTCAGGGTGTCTGTCCATGGGCAGCCCCCTCACTCTGACATCTCTCCACTTAGTACATGTATAGGTCCTGTTTGTGCATGTGTGTATTTCGGACCTGTGTGTAATTGACAAATTGGTTGATAAATTGATTGATAAATAGCACTACAGATAAGAGGAAAAATATGTATTTTGATTTTGGGTCAATTGTCCCTTTAAGATAAGAGCTGACATTGTGGAAACAGGACACTGATCTATTTGTCTTGGTTTATGGGACATGGGAGTCATATATGAAACATTTTAGACTTAATACATCACATGATCTACAAACAACTGCCTGCATAGACAGATGAGAAATGGACATGATGCTACCGTCAGTACCATGGAATGTGTTGACGCCTATCTGTTTGCAGTGGTTTGATTGATTTTCTGGTCATATTTTTTTAAAACATGTTCCCTGATGAAACGTTGAGCAAGCGGCAGATGTTTTAAAACACAGATATCACAGAGCTGTTATCTGATTCCTTCTGATGAATTAGAGCCGGGTCCCTCCAGTGCTCAAAGGGAGTCCACTCCGCATGAATTATTACCAAATATAATTTCAGCTATTAGTCCTCTTTCCTGAACATCTGAACATGGAAAATGTGGAATTAGAAATTAATACCTCTGAATATCATGGCAGGGTTTTTGAGACCAGGGGATTCATTTTCATGTTCCCCTCTCTCTCTTTTTTTTTTGTATTCCGACTGAGTTTCTGACACATTTATGTGTTAAGTTGGGCTCAAGCAGTTATATTACCATACAGATTATCCATTGTGAGCTTTGGCGTGCTGCAGAAAGAATTAGCATTCAGTAGAAAGAAAGGAAATACAGAAGCAAAGAAAAATGGAATGAAAAGGGGATTATGTGTATCCTGCTTCCCTCCTGTTTATGTCTCTAATCTTTACTGGGGTCAATGTTTTATCCAAATTGATTTCTTCAAGCTAAATGCTCATGTTCTTGTTATGCAGGATGGTTTTGTCCGCCTATCTGTGTGGAGTTAAACAGTTTCCTCCTTATCTACATAATGGCATACAGTACAAGGTGATGACTTCATATGCTATAGCAACAGGAAAGAAACAACAAAGACTTCCCTGACTTTTCTCCTCTAGTCTGTAATTCACATATACTGTACAATCACTCATGTCACCATCAACTAGTAACCTCAGTTCAATCAAGTGAGGAGAAATCTTGCAAAGGCCTCATTATGCTTGTCACAAATTAGGTAGTTGAACATGTCTAAAGGAAAAAAGATAAAGATTAGGTAAAAAGATTTGGCAAAAGTATGCCGAATGGCCGTGTCAGAAAATGGATCAGCGTTGGGCCTGAGAGTCCTTGATGGAGTCTGGACTTTGGTGCATGGAAGCAACAATCTCCAACAAATACATGGATAATTGTGTCTACCGTAATTTGATCATTCTGTAACTGACAAATAAAAAAAAAAAGAGCCAGTTTGTGCTAGAATTGCCACACTTCTTCCATATGATGAATACAACTATGACACAATAACAGTAGCACTGACCAATGTTGCAAATCTTTTAAGGAGATGTGGTGTGTTAGTTCCCATCGTTTTACAGGTAAATGGACAACACTAACAAGGTGCCTAAAAAGATCTCCTCAAATTTCAGTGGATTCCCTGCTGTTTAAACAGCAAAGTAACAGATTAATGGAGTTCTGTGACCTCACAAGGAAGTTTACCTTATATGCCAAAAATTATGTAAGAGTCACTCCCATGTGAACTCCCCTGAACAGTGTTGCCAGGTCCAGCAAAACTGTTAAGCCCAAAGCCTGCTGAAACCAGAGCACCAGAACAGTTTAGACTGCATTGCATCTCATCTCTTTTTCATCTCTTTAAAAGTTTTAATATAACACCTAAATTTATCCCACTCTCAGCAATACAGACACTGAGTCACTCATCGCAGGGCTGTTCTTTCACTCAGATCGAGCAAGCGTTGCTCGCTCTTGTTGCCAAATAATGTAAGTCAGTATGAATTCCTAAGACCTTTTGCAATGTTGCATTTATGATCCAAGTAAACCTTTTTGGCAAAAACGAACCCAGAAATATGGTCTCCAGTTTGTACCTGTATCTTTAGCCCACTTTGACAGAAAAATCACAAAACCTGCCAAATCTTCTCCTGACCCAAATTTCCCTATCTCCCACCACGCCAGCCATCCCTTTCAGTTGGTAATACCATACTGGCCTCACCCATGTCCTTTCTCTGATTTCTTGTGTGAATGTTACCTCTCTTGGCCACCTCCTTTACTGTACTTTCTTGTTCCAGTCTTCTCTCTCTCTGTCTGACCTTACAGAGGAGAAGTCATGAGGGAGGATCCCATCTGAAAGTTCAGCCAAATGTTAGCAACAGAGGGAGGGATGTTTCTGAAGAGGAGCACTCGCTCTCTCACTCTTTGTCAAACACCTCTTTCTCCCCCTGGCCCCCTCTTTCCTCCTCCTCCTCCTCCTCCTCCTCCTGCTCTTCAGTTTATCATTGCTCCACCGCAGCTGAAGCTTGCTGTCTGGCTTCTTGAGACTGGCGGCCAATAACGTTGGAGTAGTCTGATACCATCGGCTGCTGGAGGGAGTGGAGGCAGCCGTGAGGTTGTCTAGCAAACCCAAACACCTGTATTCTGTCATTCATTTGATTGTTATCCCTCACCCCTCCATCCCTCTTCCCTCTGCCTCCCTCTCCATCATTCACCTCGCTCTGATCTTCCTGCCTGTCTGTCAGAGGGGATCTGCCAAGATTTCTGCAGCCTGGAGAGGTGTGTGCATACTGTGTGTATGTCTTGGTAGAATACGTGTGTGTGAGTGTGTGCGCTCTTTTTGATGGAGTGAATAGGGAGGCGATTTATAAGCTGAGAGAAAGGGTGCCTCTTCAAAAGTTTGGCAGGGTTTGAAAGAAATAGAGCCGCGGGTCTGGAGAGAGCATGTCACCGAGGCCTCTGTCGCGTCTGTCTACTGCCTCCCCCCTCCTCTTTCCCCCTTTCTTTCCTCTCCCCTTTGTTTTCTTCTAATGTCATAGAGGGGGGGTGGAGGAGGGAATGAAAAGAGGACAGTTTATGTGATTGAGAAGGAGAAAATTATGAAAATGTAGGGGGATTTTGGGGGGTGGAAAAGGTGGGGGTACTTGGAATAGTCATCGTTGTAATGTGGCCAAAAAGTCTGTCTTGCCTGTTACCTACACCTCCAAGTTTCACATTACTGTGAGTGTTAGATGAAACACTTGTGTCTCCAGAATGTCAGGTTTTCCACAAACATCAGTGCTATAGAGACCCGAAACCCTGACTTCACTGCTGTTCCATTAGCTTCTGTAACTCAATGCAGTCTCTCATTAAGGGTGTCATTCCGAAAGTGTGAAATGCCTTTTTGCGGTTATCCATATTCTAAGAATAACTTTATAACTTTAACTGCTTATTGATTTATGATTGCATTAAAAACCGATTAACTAGACATTCCACCCAGTGGTTGTATGCCTCTGTGCACCAGTTGCAGTTACAGTTTACATCCATGTCTGTGAAAACATGGATGCTTCACACACATCTTCCCCCTGGCAACACAGAAGATCTACACAATCAGCACAGTTTCAAGATGGACACCCAAGATTAGTGTCACCAATTCAGTATCTGACCAAATGTCTCCCCTTCTGTTCCTGAGATATGATGTTGAATAATGTCCAGAAAAATGTTTTTACAGGACATGTCACATGTGATGACATCATGATGTCACAGTGAAATTGACCTTTGACCTTGTGTTTATATAATGTCATCACTTCATCTTTTTATCCTATTAGACATTTCTGTGCATTCATTTATTCATTCATTTTCCATAATGCTTATCCTGTTAGGTGTTGCGGGGGGGCTGGAGCCTATCCCAGCTGACATTGGACGAGAGGCGGGGTACACCCTGGGCAGGTCGCCAGGCTATTGTAGGGCTGACACATAGAGACAGACAACCATTCACACTCACATTCACACCTATGGCCAATTTAGAGTCACCAATTAACCTAGCCTGCATGTCTTTGGACTGTGGGAGGAAGCTGGAGTACCCTGAGAAAACATCGTCCAGAACATGTAATCTCAGCAAAGAAGGGCTCCCCCTCCCTGGGGCTCGAACACTTCACCCCAGGTGCAAACCAGAGAAACTCTTGCTGTGAGGCGACAATGCTAACCACTACACCACTGTGCTACATTTGAAGAATATCCCTCATCTTGAGATAGCTTGTTCACAAAAATTAGATGGATGCAAGGTCACAGTGACCTTAACCTTTGACCACTGACCACCAAAATCTTATCATTTCATTCGTGTATATATATGATAGCACATTCATGACAATAGGGTGGATGGACAGACAACTTGAAAACATATTTCCTCCAGCCAGAGCTATCGCCAGCATGGAGGCATAAAAACAGAGTGGTCAGAATCAATGTAGAGTAGACTGGCATATCCAGACATTCAGTCGCTAGGATTGGTCAGGGTCCAGGAACAGTAGATATTAAACGTCTCATAATGAAACTTGATAGCATCTCTCTAATAGCCCCTCCCTACATAATAAATGCGTCTTTTTAAACTCAATGCCCAACACAGGCTCTCTATTACAAACTTGTATTTTCCAAGCCCCAAGCTGATATAACCCTGATGATGTCATTACCGTTATTTTCTCAGACTTGATAAAGCTGCTCCAGAGCCACAGAAGACATTATACAGCCATTTTTACAGGCTGAGTAGTTCACCCCATGACTAGTAAACTGATCTTTATGTGTAAAATCAGTAATGTGTCCCTTTAACACACAATGGTCTTGAGCTAAAGTTACCATCTCTGTTGGGACAAATAAAGTGCTCCAACTTTAAGCAAGGTTATGTTGAATGTCTGTTTTTTTTTTTTTTTTTTTTTTTNTAAAGTGCTCCAACTTTAAGCAAGGTTATGTTGAATGTCTGTTTTTTTTTTTTTTTTTTTTTTTTTTTTTTTTTTTTTTTTTTTACTAATTTGCATCAATACAAATGTAAATGTGATTTTGATGAAGGTATTCTTCTGGAACAGGACTCAAAGTGCTCTGTGGTAGCATTTACCAAAGAGAAGTGTCTCAGCCATAATTTCTGTATTTTTAAAAAAGTTACTGAAGTTAATATTTAACAGCTGTAACCGTAGACTTGACATTAAGGTTTACAAAATTCTGCCTGATCTTTGAAACAACAGGTTTGCATCTTTATTCCCTGGCCCATAATGTATACCCCCACAGCCCCCCCAACGTGGGCGGGCCTTGCAGTCCAAACAAGCCCCGCCCCTACCTGTCAACAACCATAATGTTAGGAATAAACATTTTTATTATTTGTAAAAATTACAATTTCATAGGATGCACATTATGACATGATGCAGTTTCATAGAGAGAGCCTGGGATCCTGACCCCAAACAGCCTCAGCATCAGGCGAGAGAGAGCCCAGTGTGCTTCAGACAGCTTGACATCAGTTGTGACACTTTATAATTTGTAATGGTAAAAAGCCCAACACAATCTGTGTCCAGTATTCTTAAGTGGTCTTTATTGTGCCTTTGAAATGATAAGGAAAAATGAAAATTCGCCTGTGCTGCAGGAAAGGGGCCCACTCATGGTAAGCTGCGTTAATTCATCGAAATCTTAATTTTTTACAGTGAATCTCATCATGTAATACTCAAACTGACAATAAGCAATAAGCAACTACTGTATAACTACACCATGATTTTTTTGTTCTCAATCTATTCCTTATTTTCTCATAATTTAGCAGATGATTTTTACCCAGATGATGGCAGGAAAACATGGGGGGAAAAAAGGGAAAACAATTTACCGACATCCAAACAGTTTACCATTTACAGTTTTTTTCTTTTCCTTAGAGACTATTTCATTTACCAGTTTAGGCAGGTTTCACTGATAGATTCATTCCTTTTTCGCAGACATTTAAACCTGGACCGGAAACAGTCAGTTATATCCTTGAGATTTACTTTGACCATTAAGCATTCAAATTAAAAAAAAAAAAAAGTATAAAAAAGGTAGAACCTAAAAAAAGAGCTTTCCTCAAGAGTCATTTCCTGCATTTTCCCTTATGGGTCATGGTCAAACCACCTGTAGCCCCAGGTAACTTCTTTCTTATTCATCATCCAAACAATGACAAACCCTGGTTAGCCACTACAAAGCATCACTCCGGCTTTGACGGCAAAGATTGAAACAAACAGCCGAAAACAAGAGCCCTTGTTGGTGTTTGACAGCGAGCATAACAGCGCTGCTTGGGGATTTGGGCTCAGTGGCAGGGTGGAAAAATCTTTGGGACATGCGCTGGGGGTGTTGGATGGTGTTCGACATCAGTCAATGCTTTTTGGGGAGTGAGAGTGGGCGGCTAGAGTCATAGATATTAGACAGCTGAGTGCTATATCTCTGGGGGGATTGAGATCTGACGAGTGGCGCGGGGTTGTTACCAGTTTTCTTCAGCGCAGATGAATACAGCTGGTGATCTAAAGCTTGTTTAAATTTGGCAGTGAAGAATGGGAAGCTATAGTCCAGAGGAGCCGCCTTCCACCAGTGTCCCTTTATCATTTTTTATGAGCCTCATCATCTTTGCACAAAAAGTGGAATCCTGGCATATGAGATAAATAGATCACTTAAACAAATTTTAGGATGAGGTTTGACATGTTTAGAGATTTAGGAGGACAGCCAAAGAGAAAAATGTTTTGTCAGAGGTTTTGTGGTTAAGGCAAGAATTGTATCTTGAATTGAACTCAATCAACCCCCTGATTTGTAAAGAATGTGCCATCATCATTTCACACTGAGAAATGTAATTGGTGCAGATAATTGATTTAGATATAACCACTGTCCATATTCATTGTTTCTTCTTATGCTGTCTTACATATTTTATGAGGACATTCAAATGTCAGACATATATGTATGCTTTAGCTTAGTTACTGCTCTTTAAGACTGGAGTTGACACTTGTATTTGTTGATTGTTGTATTTTGTTTCATTTATATGCTGTGGGTGACTTTAACTTCCACCTCCTGACAGTCAGCTGTTAAACAACAGGCCTTTTTACAGCTATTTTCACAGAATGTTTTCTAGGTTTTTCATATATGCTTTAATTTCTTATCCCCTTGTCCTAGAAATTAAGAAGAAGATACACTTCATTGATCCCTGAGGGCAAAAATTAAATTAAATTTTTTTCACTCCTACACATGCATTAAATGGAGAGATGTCAGTATGAGGTGGCTACCTTGGATGGGCGCCCGAGCACTTGGAGGTTCAGTGCCTTGCTCAAGGGCACCCCAGCAGTGCCTAGCAGATGAGCTAGCACCTCTCCAGCTACCCGCGACAGGAACTCGGGACACCCGAGTCCCAGATTTGCGTTCCAGACTCCTGTCTGTGGTTGGGTTTAAGCAACAAAAGCACTTTGGTTAAGGTCAGGGAAAGATGGTGATTTGGGTTATGTTAATAAAGACTGATAAAATAAATGAAATGAATGGTGGAAAACAAGTGAACATTTTGCAAACACATTCAGTATTAACATATTTGCAACTTGCCGGGTAAGTTATTACCTTATTAGAAAATGTTTCTAATAAGGTTAGAAAATGTTTCACTTAAATTTTTTTTTTTCTGTTTCAGATGAGTTGTATTTCATCATACTTTCTAGAAGACAGGGCTCTTATTTTTTATGACCAGCATTTTATGTATTAACCAATTAAACATTACTAACAACACATGTACACCACACAGAGTGAGTGTAGATTGTGTCTCATGAGAACACTATTACTCTCAATATCTATTTTCTAGGAGTACTTTAACCTCTGAGATGTTTGGTGAAATTCAAATGAACTGAATAGTGTATTCTGATTTTTACACTTTAAATAAAACAATTTAAAAAGCCATACAAGTCTAGGATGGAAACTATTTATCATCAGAAGTAAAACGGTTGCTAATCCATCTATTATTGTGTATAAAACGTTATATAGTATGTATAAACCTTAGAGGGAAGAGGGAGGGCCGGCAGCTCCCGGGCCCCCTTCTCCCGCGGGCCTGGGTTTGGGGCGGTCGGCCAGGCCACCTCCATCACGTAGCGAGGGAGGTGGCCGCCCGCCCCATTACTTTATGTACCCAATGCAAAGTTACTTAACTTAAAGTTAAGTAGGTTAGGTTTCAGCAAGTTGAGTTACTTTGGTTAGATTTGGGAAAACAATCATATTTGGGCGTCTTTGGGCGTAGGCAAGCAAAGCTAATCAGGTTAGGTTCAGAAAGAAACCAACGCACCTTGAAATAACTCAAAGTTCACTTGGTTTGTCTTGGAGAAAGTCAAGTGTTGCGTCACCCATCCACAACCCTAACCTGCCTCCGGAGACGTTTGGTCTTAAAACTGCTTTCTTCTTTATTCCTGTCAGTGCATTGGTCACATGATTGCAGCCTTCATCAGAGAGTGCATAGGACTTAAAACAATGGTGTATTGAGCTTGTGTCCTGTTACACGTAATTTCAACACAGTCTCACAGAAATACATGAAATAGACAGGACCTCATAACAACACATTGCGTGGTAGTGGGCATGGAATGTATTAAAATGACATGCTAGCAACACAAAAACAATGCTAACGCAAAGTCTATTTTGATCGCAGTTTTTTTTGTGAAATGGTTGCAGTTTGGTTAGTTGTAGGGAAAGCATTAACACTTGGTTAGATTTAGAGAGTCAAAAAACAGTTAAAATTCGAAAAAGACTGTGGTTTGGGTTAATAAAACGTGTTGTAAACTTTAATGTGTAGTTACATTGTTTTCTTTGGCATTGTTTTCATGTCGCCAGCATGTAATTTAAACACATTTCATGCCCAACACCACGTAATGTGTTGTTTCTGCTCATTAGATGTATACAGTCTTTTTCAAAATACAGTTACAAGACAGGCAAAACACATTGTTTTTACATTTTTTTCCTTGTGCAACAAAAGCATGTTGATTTGACACAACATTAACACTGGACGCGAACAGCGACTTCACAGGCAGACCCATCCACCTCTATATAAGGGCTTTTCAGCTCTTTCTATTGTGTTGTTGCTGGAGGCATTACAAACTGATGCTTCTGGTGGGGTTACAAACTGACACCGCCCAGGGGTGTATCATACTGCATCAAAAGGTGCCTTTCTTTGTTGGTGTTTGACACCAACATCACTGACAAAGCGGTGGTATTTGAGGATTTGCAATGAAATGGGCTGGTTGTTAAGAGTTTGTGGCTATTTCACATGCTGTCTTTGAGACTGGGCTAGTAATCTTACATTTACATTTAGTAAAATGAGTGAAAGAAAAGTAACATCCAACTGTACCCCTGTGATTTTATTGTGTAGAATGCATCTTATCTTTGTAATCGACCAAGTTCTACCTGCTTGCCAACATACCTGTCTATGTAATTAATACTTACAATCAGTTATTTCTGTGTAGGCGCTTTGTGACATCAAAGATACATAAACAATAACTCAGTCACCAGAATATGATTTTCCCCATGTGGGTCCATATACTGTAGTACTGATGACGCTGAAAAGCAATCACCAAAACTGTCCAATCAAAATACAAGTCCATGTGAGTTGATGCTTGCAGCTCTTGTAATATTTGTAAAGAGCCAGTGTGAACACAACGTGGACCAGTACAAAACAGAACAGTGTATATACGTTTTTCCTTGGTCCAAACTACAGGTATAAAAGCACCCTGAGACTAGCTTGCTTTGGTAATGAGTTGGCTGTTAATACAGGAATGAGATCAAATGCTAACCTGAAATTCCAGTTTTGCACATCAGTTAGAGAGTGTTACATATTAAAGGGATAGTGCACCCAAAAATGAAAATTCAGCCATTATCTACTCACCCATATGCAGATGGAGGCCCTGGTGAAGTTTTAGAGTCCTCACATCCCTTGCGGAGATCGGCGGGGGGAACGGCTAGCACACCCAACGGCAGACGGCACCCCAGACTAACGTCCAAGAACACAAAATTGAATCCACCAAGTATCTCCATACTGCTCATCCGTAGTGGTCCAAGTGTGAAAGCGAAAGCATGAGCTTTGCTCACCCGTGTTTACATCACGTGACACGTGCACCGCAGGGGGAGACAGCAGTAACCACAGTCGCTAAAAGATCATTTACACTACGGTCTTTAAGCAAAGGACAGCCCAACATGTCTGAAGACTGTGAAACTGAGGAGGAACAGCATTTCTTTGTTGAGCCGTATTTGTTTGAGCCCGAGTATACGGACGGAACTCAGGCTACTGGACGAAGCAGCCGCCGCAGCTCATGAGCCTCAGCCAGTTGCAGAATACTGGAGTCGAGCACTGGAAACCTGGTGGTGTAGTTTTTGCAAATGCAAAGCAGTGCCAATGGATGAGGAAAGTCTTTGCTGCTCAGATTGGGAATTGGTGAAGCCTGCACTTGAGAATCTGGACATCAGTACTGACGAGACTGCTGCTCTTCAGAGACCATGCATCACCAATCACTCTGAGCGCACACACGTGAGCGTGGAGCACAGAGAAGCAGTCAGAGCTACAGGCTACAGTGAGGCTAAAAACAGAGTTCATATGACGTTTTTCCAAACAACTTTTTATGTCGGGGCTGCAGCACACTTGGATCACTATGGATGAGCAGTATGGAGATACTTTGTGGATTCAATTTTGTGTTCTTGGACGTTAGTCTGGGGCGCCGCCTGCTATTGGGTGTGCTAGCCACTCCCCCCGCCGATCTCCGCAAGGGATGTGAGGACTCTAAAACTTCAGCATTTGGAGTGCTAACAGGAGAAAAGAAAAGAATTTGCAAAGAATTTTAATAGCATTAAGAAAAAAAAAGGCTACCAGGCTGAACATTTTATTTCATATCCTGCTGAGAACCTATTCTCAGGTCATGCGTCATCCTCTGTCTTGCTTTCCTTTCCCACGGAGCTGATTTCAGCTTCTACAAAACATCTCAAAGTAAATTTAGAATACCTCTGCAATGTGTACGGGTCAGCATGAGGCTCACTTTAGGATGACGTTTATGTGTAGTACCTACACTACACCTCTCATACACTATATAAATCATCATCCTTGGGCTGTTAAATGTAAAAATGCAGATGGTGCACTTTCAGTGAGTTTCTCTTGTCTAATTTCCCCACTGACCGCTGTGGTAAAATTAGACACTTTCAAATATAGTGGCAAGAGGGCTCAAGAGCTGGAATCAAACACAAATTCTGTCATCCACAGTGAGCAGCCCATGCTATGTAGCACAGGGTGTAATAAACTTAAAATTCACAATTTTCCTACAACAAACTCGATTTTTATAGATAATGTAGCTATTTTTATGTTTAAATGAATGCTAGCTGTCTTGTTGTACAATGTAAAGCTAGAGAAGAGCCTGAGCAAGTAGGGCAGAGAGAGAGGATGTATTAAGTGTAACTGTGTACAGTGGGTGTGTGTCTTCCAGGTTCTGCTACTATCCATAGCTCGTTGAGTAGATTTATGCGTCAGGCATGTTAACACTGAGAAAGCAAGCTGCTCTCTTCCAGCAAGCATCCCCTTACAGACAAACACACACACACACACACACACACACACACACAAACCCCAAAATGGGCCTCTGTGCTTCCCATCTCAGCAACTTGTGACTGAACTCATGAGAGGACGTACTCACATAGTCCCTCTCTCTCTCTCTCTCACACATACACATTCACACACAGAAGGACAGATGAAAAGCAAAAATATGAGAAATTAACCACCTTTAAAATAAAACAAAGTTGACTTGAAACCAGCACGTTGAATACAGCCACTGCTGAGAGCACCGAAATCCTGGAGTGTAAATGAAGAAGATGAATGGCATACAGCGCTGTCACTGTCATGGTAGCCTTCCCACAACCCCCCCCACCTCCACACAGTGTGTTTTATTACAATCAGTACCCATGTCTGCTTGCACTGGGGAAAATGTGCAAGAAATAATGATCTGGATGGTCTTGGGGGTCTGGATTGAAGTGTTCCTGTAAGAATTCTAGTGGTGTAAGCAATTTATTTCTTAACACATAGTTCATATTGTTTAAGACACCCCATATATCTGCCAAGTGTGATGCGAAATATGGCTTTAATACAGCATCGCGCACACTGGGGGACAGGGAAATATTTCTAACCCCACCCCCACCCACCATCCAAAACTCAGGAGAAATAGAGCTTTACGAGAAAAAACACTCTAAATGACCACACATGTTGGTTTACTCTCCTGAAAAAACAAATTACATGCATATGTTGCATCTGTTTTTTTTAATATGAATGGAATAACTGTATAAAGAATAACATGTTTATCAAATCAACAAAAGTTGTGTTTGTTAAAAAAAAAAGTAGAAAAAATTTGATTTTATTAAAATATTAGGTAACACTTTCTCTGAAGACCACATCTATAATGCATTACGAGGGCATTCATAGTGAATTATACTGCATTCATAATGCTTTAGGACTGCACTCATAAACACACATAATGCTTACTAATACACTATATCAACAGTCATAAAATAATATAGATGTGACTTATAATGATTTATAAGTGTCTTATGGATGCTTCTGACTAGTTATAAACTAGAGGTTGACTGATGGAGCTCATATTACATTATGAATACATATACTCACCTATACACACCTCAACAATCACCTGTAGTTAGGACTGATAGTGTGTTACAATAGTCCATACAGTATCATAAGTTATCATTGTATATGTGTAAAGTGAAGTACATATTGATGCATCTATGCTGCAAGTATGAGTGATTACAGTTTTTCACGATTGCTTAAACACATTTCCTGATTGACTACCTCACTTTCTCAAAACCCTAAACACAAATCACAAAACTCACACACAAAATGCAAAATCCTACACTTCTCTTGCAAAAGCACACTTTGCCCTCAAAATAGTATTACCTCTTCACTAAATGGCATTTTCTTTTCAAATGACAAACACATACAGCATATGAGTAGANTGCATCCTGCCTATGGTCCCTGGCTGGCCACAGGACCTCATCTCCGTCGCAGGCAATGTCCTCCCTGGCCAAACAGCGGGGGAAGAATCGCCTACAATGGCGCATGAAGCCTTGACAGGCCTCAGCAGTCACATCGCCACATGCGTCCTCCATGGCTTGCAGCAGTGGGATCCGTGTCTGTGGGTTCCTCTCATACACCTTCCATCTCCAGGCAGAGAACTCCTCAATAGGATTGAGGAAGGGAGAGTATGGAGGAAGATGCAGGACAGAAACTTCAGGATGGCCCCTGAACCAGTCACGGGCCAGAGCAGCCCGGTGGAAACTGACGTTGTCCCAGACAATGACAAACCTGATTACCTCTGTGTCATCCATCTGGTCTGGTTGAACAACGATGTTGTAGAGTGTGTCCAGGAATGCTATGAGATGGGCAGTGTGATTTCTCAATGAAAGCATTTCTGCCCTGGCGTCTTCTCTTTACAACGTTGAACCCCACTTCATCAATGAATATAAATTCATGCAGGTCTGCTGCTGCATCTAGGTCAAGATATCTCTGAAACAGACAACAGGACAATATTACAGTATATACCGTACACCAAGAGTGTTTAATAGAGTATAGGCTATTGTGAAACATTGTAAAAGACCCCAAAAAACAACAACATTGGAGTACAGTACAGTAGTGTGTCAGTGCTGATAGGACACAGTTGTGGAATGTATAGGACTTACCTGTCATGGCTAATCTCCTTGATTCTGGCAGTGTTCCTCTCAAAAGGAACCCTGTATACCTGCTTCATCCTCATGGAGTTGCGTTGGAGAACACGGTCCACTGTGGATAAACTCACTGTTGCTATATTTTGGAATATGTGTTGGTCTGCAATGATTGCATCTCGGATTTGTTGGGGGGTTATGACGTTGTTTGCCAGCACCATGTTGACTACTGCAGTCTCCTGCTCATCTGTGAGGAGTCTTCCTCTCCCACCACGGTGTGGTAATCTTGCAGTTCTGCAAAAGATACAAATAGATACAAATATAGCAAGGTCCTTGCAACACTCATTGAATACTGTATTGATATACAGTACTACAGCAAAGCGAGAAGGTTTCTTACCTATGCTCATTTCTGAAAGTCCGAATTATTGAGGCAACCGAGAAGTGACTCAAGTTGGGTTGGACTCTCTGGCCAGCCTCCCTCATGGGCAAACCATGATCAATGATAGTGGCCCTAATCTCATCAGAGATTATGGTTCTCCTTTCTCCTCCTCGTCCTCTTCCTCCTTGTCGTCGTCCTCCTCCTCCACCTCCTCCTCCTCCTTGTCCTCTTCCTCCACCTCCTCCACCTTTGTCCTCTCCCGCCTCCTCTTCCTCTCACTCCTCCTCGTCCTCTTCCTCCACCTCCTCCTTGTCCTCTTCCTCCATCTCCTCCTCCACCTTCTCTTACTCTCACTCCTCTGCCTTGCTGCTCACCTCTCTCTTCAATGTTGCCACTATCCATTGTTCTCCAAACAAACCAGGAGCCCATCTGTGACCCTTTTATGACAAATTGCTGATTGCTAATTGCACAACAGCCTTTGGAGTTTAGAAATGTGATTGGCAGTGTGTTATGTGTGAACAGCAAGAGAGGGAATTCAGGAAGAGTGTGCAAGATATAGGGAATTGTGTGTAGTGTTGTGAAAAATGTGTGGTATGGAATGGGAACATGTGTCTCAAGCAGAGATTGTGCTTGGAGTTCAGCAGGATTGGTTTGGGAGTTGGTACATGAGTTTCAGATTGTCCACATTGTGTCTGATGTTCCAATTAATGTGTTTAAGCAATCGTGAAAAACTGTAATACCTACCACACACTAGAATACTTTGAAACAACTCACGTCTGATACCCTCACACCTTATGACAATGTGTCATGAGTCAGAATAAGATTTTGCAAAGACTGGGGATCTTTCAGGGTCACTATTTGCAAAACCGTTAGCTTCAAAAACGAAAAGAAAAAGTTGACAAATTGTTACAGCCCTCGAAATCCCTAGTGAGTATGCTATATGCTATAGTTAACTAGCTAGCCAATCACTATCCCCATCCCAGGTTAGCCTATTTGTAAGCTAACATTAGCTACTGGAAAGTTTTCTATTATCCTACAAGCAAACATACATTTCAGCTGATGATTTCCAGCTTCACTCATACAAGTAGTTTCATGATGTGATTTGTGAAGCTAGTAATCCTTAGTATAACATATAGTCAGCTCATAGGCTGATAGCAAACATTACAGTAGTTAACGTTAGCTTGCAACTATGGTGGTTAGCGAGCTAGCTAAATAGTTTATAACAAGTCAAGAGCATCCATAAGACACTTTACACTTTATAATTCATTATAAGAAACGTCTATAATGTTTTATGACTGTTGCTATAACCAGTGTTGGGCAGTAACGCGTTATTAGTAACGCGTTAACTGTTATGCTGTGTTCCCACCAAACGCGATGAACGCGATTTACTCGCTTGTAACGCGCCGCCAGTAACGCGCGAGTTTGGACGCCTGACCATTTTGTTAATTCACGTTATCGCGTCATTCGCACGAGTAGTGGGGAAGCTGGCTGTGCTAACTGGAGCTAAGCTAGTGCTAACGTTCATAGTACAACCATTCTGCAAACTAATTAAAGACACATATTTACAGAACTTACCAAGTAGACCAGTCTCCTTGGCTACTTTCTCCCAAGCCTGCTTCTTTTTGTTGCAGTCTCTGTAGAGTAGACACGTAGTATCATATAGCTCCAGGTAGCCACTGACAACCATGGCTGAGATAACCACCATCGCTGCTTTGTACCTGCTCTGGAAGTCCCAAATGCGTCGGAGGGCCAAACGCCGTCGTTTTTGGGTTCACCCTATCCTGCAGAAGCGCATCCAGCTCGGCGAGTTTCACCACCTCCTCCAGGAACTCCGTCTGGATGATAGTCGCTTTCAGCGGTACTTCAGGCTGACTGGGGCCCAGTTTAAGGGCCTGTTGGCGAGGGTTGGCGCCAGGATCTCCCGGCAGGACACCAACTACAGGCGCTCCATTTCAGCTGCGGAGCGTCTGTCCATCTGTCTCCGGTGAGTAGCAGTTTATTGCTGTGTCAACAACTGGACGTTGTTGACACACGCCAGTGATGTCAGGAGAATCTCAACGCTGATTGGCTTTCGCGGCACAGCGTCACGCGAATTCGCCTCAAAAGTTCAATATTTTCAACTCGAGCGATGAGGCGTTGGACGCGAATTTCGCGTCTATCGCACCACGCTAGACGTCTTTATCGTGTCCATCGCGTTCAGCGTCTTTGCATTGACTTTGTATGCAATTTTTTTTTTGCGAATTCGCGTTTGGTGGGAACACAGCATTACAGTAACGCTAGTCTCGCCACCAGACAATCAGAGATCTCCGCCTTCTGATAGTCTGGGGACACTCCTTTCTAAAGTGTGTTTAACACACCGGAGAAAACGGCCGGCAACAAAGCAACGCCTCTTGCATTTTTGAAAAGGACACACCCTCCCGGAAATGTGCGCTCCCCCTTTAATTTAACTCTGTTTTATCAAACGTGTGCTCAGTCCACAAGATTGTGGAAATGAAGGACTTACAGCGACTTGAGCCATTTTGAACCGCTGCACGTGTTTCTAGTTGGACTATGTTTACCAGCACAAGAGTTCAGCGAGCCACCGAAGGACCGCCCTGCGGATTTACTAACGTTATTGGTCCGGCAACGTAGGGAGTTTTTTTAAACTCTGAAATTGCATCCGCCCACCTAAAAACAAAATCAGGGAGAAAGTCATCAGTCTTTAGTTAAGCAAAGCGTCTAAAGACTGACTTGTAAGTCTACAGTAACGCTGTTAGTTTTGGCAGTAACTAACGTTAATACTCTAATGCGTTCGTTTTTAAATTCAGTAACTCAGTTACCGTTACCAAACGGTGCGTTACTCCGTTATTTTTGGCCAGGTTATAAAACAGCGCGCAGCATGCAGTATTCCTTCATAAACTGAAGTAACTTTCACTAAAACATTTTAGCCCTAAACAATAAAAGATAGTCAAGTCAGATAGAGGTATATGAACAATTCTTACCAGAGCATCTTAATGAAACACATCTCTCACCATCTCTGAAGTCACTGTCACCCTGCTGGCCTCACCACAGTGCTGTAAAACTACATTAAGCAGTAGCGCTTCTGTAGATTTTTAGTCCCAGTAACATGATATCCAGTGACGTGATATCCACTGTTATCCCGAGGAGGCTTTTGTTGTGGACAGACAATGTCTGCGATGGGCGGGAGACTCGACATCATCATGTAGCTCTACAAATGTTCTCTTTAGCTCATTTTCCATATTTGCATCCAAGTACCGTAGTTGTGTGTGTGTGTGTGTGTGTGTGTGTGGGGGGGGGGGATTACTTTTTGGTTTAAGTAACTGAGTTACTAACTGAGTTACTTTTTAATGAAGTAACTAGTAACAGTAACTAGTTACTATTTTTCAGTAACTAGCACAACACTGGCTATAAAGCATCAGGAAGCATTATGTGTGTTTATGAGTGTAGTCGTAGAGCTTTATACATCAAAATTCACTATGAATGGCCTTATAATGCATTATAGATGTGGTCCCTCATAGAAAATGTTAACAAATATTTATTTAAAAAATATATGCTAACCTGAGAAATATGGGCATTTTGTTCTAATTGGACAGTTCCACCTTACTCAAGCCATTTTCCGCTTCACATAAAAGTTGCTAACACCCACTAACAGCTAGCTTTTTAATGTAATGTGAAAGGTTACAATCGGCATTCACACCTGGTCAAATGATTCTACAGTAGTCACAGGTATTTATTGGCTCCAGCTCCAATTGACACTGATTGAAACACAACACCAGAGAGGATGTGTTAATTTAGAGTCTTTACTGGCAAGATGCAATGATGCACCCCCACACAAGCATCATTCCAAATTACGTTGCATCAAGTTTGAAAGAGAGACTAAATAGAGCAGAGATATAAAAGGAAGTAACTACTGTAAAGTTTTCACCGGCCTTCATGCTGCTTTCTACTGTTTACTAACCTGTTTTCCAGCCTGTCTGAGACATCAAACACACCAAAAAACCTACAACAGACAGAGAGGCATACTTGTCTGCTGCAGAGCTGTGTGTAGCTCTGGTCGACTGACAATGGGAAAGGAGAATAGCCTATTTTTAGTGGGTTTACTGTTCACACATGGTAACTTTAGGAAAAAAATGGGTATAGCTCTAATAATGGAAAGCACATAAGTAGTGTGTATGAGTTAGGTTTGTAAATCAATACCAACAAATAAATAGACTCCTCAGGACACACCACTGGCCACATTCCACAACTTCATGATGGCATGACTTGAGCAGGTGGTCTAAAACCATAACAAGGGAGTGGCCTGATTTTGCCAAAGAGGACGTGATCTGGGGGTCATTCAATCTGAAAACAGTCTGCACCATTTTGCTACGATTTCCGGATTAACCAACATGCTCTGGCAAAAGTCTTTAAAGTATGATTTCTCTCATTTGGTGGCTATGTCAGAGGTGTTACTCAGTCAGCAGCAACAGGCACATAAACCTGTTAATTTAAAGGCAGTAACACAAAAGGATGTTTATCAGACCACCGTTCTTATAAACGTTTTGCTCCATTTTGATGTGGCTGAATGCGCCCTGTTGTTAATATGGAGGTCCAGGTCTGTTCCTGGCAGAGGGGTGTGTCCCACAGTCAATTTGGCTGGGTCATTTTGTTACAGAAGGCATGGTTTTCCCTATTTAGCTGTTTTACCCAAGGTAGCTCATTTGTAGCATGTGAGTGGGTGGGGTTGTAACAATTACAAATCAGTAAATCTTTACATATTTTGCCACCTTTGAACCCTCATCCCTCAGTCCCCAAGGGGTGATCTTAATCACTAGTCAGTACAAGTAAGTGTAAGCTGGTGTGAAAGAGGCTTGACCTGGGCACATGGTCAGTTTTTGGTCAGGAGCGCAGACTGCAGAGCATGGTATATGGTTCTCACCAGGGAGTGACTTGGAGATGCGGTCTGTTGATGTCATAGAGGGCTCTCTAATGCTCAGTTTGACAGAGAGAGTGGGAATGACTTCTAGGTCAGGAAATACTTACTAATTTTTTATTTTTTTTTAAAAACTGCTGTATAATAAATAATTTTGTGGACTGCAGTCACACTATTTCCTTTCCACTCCTGCTTTTGGCCACACCACGCAAGTAAATTTTGTCTGTTGGATTTTGGTCTGACTGCACCAGAAGAGGCGAAATCTTGGTTAGAGGCTGTGGTTTTGAACACAAAAAAACAAAAACAATATTTGACTCCTCTGGAAAAAACAAATACAATAAGTCCTCTTGACGCTCTAGCATGCCCTAGCTACACAATATGTATGTGGGATTTAAACCACATTGCCAGTCCCCAACTGGTGACCACTACTTTATACACAGCCCAGTTACTAGAAGAAAATATTGTGAGTTTCATACATGTCATATCAACAAATTACTTTGACAGCAGGAGGTGGAATGGATGGTGGGTGGCAAGACACCTACAGTAGGTGAGATGGCTGCCAAGCTGAAGACCACTGTTTGGTACCAACAAACAACAAAACTGGGTGTTTTTTAGCAAAACATCGGCAACATTTCCAGACATGATTGAGCTCCTAAAATGTGTGTTTTAAGACAAAACATGATGTTTTTCTACCTGTAACAAAGTTTTTTGTGCCTTAACATAACCACATATAAGTTAGTACACATAAGTTTCAACATATTCACGACATAGTACAAGTGTTCCTTATTTGTGGTTTGCAGAAACGTACAATGCCAACATTTATTCTGGTAACTGGGTTGCTACACAGTGAAAGCCAATGTGTCAAATGCATGACATGGTCTGCTGATGTCAAAGAGGCGTGGCCTGTTTCTTGCAGAAAGGGCGGGTCTGTTTTTTGTGTGTGTGTGTGTGTGTGTGTTTGTTTGATTGTGTGCTAGAGAGACGGATTTGTACGCTCTGTCTGAGTGCGTGGACTGGGTCAATAGTCAACCTGTGAACCCTGCTGTGGCTTCCAAGATGAGCCTCTCTCTGGAGACCACCAATAGGGAGCCACATGATTGATTTGTGTAGGTTTGTGTGTGTGTGTGTGTGTGTGTGTGTGTGTGTGTGTGTGTGTGTGTGTGTGTGTGTGTAGAAGCAGGGATAAGGGTGATGGTGGTGTGCACAAATCACCAATCACAAACAATGCAATTATTCCGGGCAATGTCCATTTGAAAGAATTGTGTTTGAGATATATATTTAGCTCTCTCCCAGAGCTGATTATTGGGGATAAGCTGTTAAATCTAAGTCACTGTATTGTTAATGGACTTACATCAAAGAGAAAAGTCTATATTTTGCTACCTGTACCTCCACACTTGCCCTCCCCTCCTCTTTTTGAAATAAGTTTATCCTTTTTTTTTATCCCCTTTGTAAGAGTCGCAGGTTCCGTCACAGACGCCTACAGGGGGTGTAGCAGGAAGAGAGGGAGGTGAGGGGTGAGAAAGTAGAAAACGGGGGCGGGGTGGTGGCTGGCAGGGGCGGTTAAAGGCTGGGGGAGGGCAGAGTAAACAGGCAGTAATTAAGAGCAGAATATTCGCCATCATTGCAGTTTTTATCCCGCAAAGGACTGCTTCAGAGGCTTTTTTTTCTTTCTCTACACCCAAGGCTAATTTTCCCACACGTCAGCCACTCTCCTCTGCCACTGTAAAGCAGTGGAGAGTCACTGCGTGTGTGTGTGTGTTTGGTTTTGTGTGTGTTGCTGGGGCCCTGGGCATCTTTAACGCCAATTAAGAAAAGGGGCAGAGAAACCAACCCCAGCTGAACTAGCAAGCGCTGACAGGGAGGAACTGAGGAAGCAGCATGAGAGGAAGGAGGACAAATCTGTATATGGTATCTGGGTTACATTATTATCATCATTAGATATAGATATCACCAGAGAAGTCTTTTCAGTCTGGTGTGGTAGGATTTCACTCAGCAGTTTTAGTCAAACATCCAATGCCATTTTATTTGTAATATTTATGTATAGTTGCTCTGTGGTGTTGGCAAAGTTTTATTTTAGAGGAAGACCCTTTTTCCTTACTTAAAGTAGGTTTGGTGGTTATTCTGCCTTAAGGAGGAGCTTATCCACCCTAAAAAAGAATTTTGTTTATCTGTTGTTCATTTTGGGTTTTGGAGTCTAATCTAATCTAAATGCTGTTTGAGGGGGTTTGCCTTTCTGACATGAGTACACTCCTGCAAAATGTTCTTCATAACATCTGGCATCAAACTGAATGAATGTCACACAAGAAGTCAGATGATCATACAGGCTTTTAACAAACCACAGTGAGCGTATATGACATTTCAGGTGCACTCTGTTGTTCCCAGCCTGGGGGTCCTGATATAAATCTGAGGGGTTTCAAGGTGATTTAAAGGATAGAACAGAAAAAAAACTGTGGTAACTCTTCGGAAGTTCAGGTGTTTTTTTTTGTGAATTGATGAAGTACTGGCTTTTCAGGTCTCCAAAAGTGATCCAAATGTGAAAAAAACACAATAAAGTCAACAAGGGACATAAAGCACCCAACCTGTATTAACAGATATGTGCATATGTACACAGAATCTGTAGACAATGGTGCAAGTTTTGGTATCAGAAGCGTTCTGGTTTTTGTTTAGTCCGAGTAGTATTGACCAATCATGTTTGAACAGGCTTTGGTTGCCTGCAGGTAAACAGTCTGTGGAGAGCCAAAGAGGCGGAATGCATTGGCCATGAACAATCTTGGAACCCATTGGCTATCATCTGACAATGATTTAGCTTTTTATTAGCTTTTTTCCTCATATATCTACTCTGATATGCAGATATCTTTTTATGGAGATTAGCTAAAATGTTGTCTGGATCTGTCTCAGGCAAAGTTTGGGGGTAAGAGGCAGGGTACACCCTGCACAGGTTGCTGGACTATTACAGGGCTGACACATACAGACAGGCAACCGTTCACTCTCACACTTACGGGCAAGTAATCATCTCAGCTATTCAAGTACTGACGTTTGGCTAGTGGCGCTAAGCGTCATGATATTATGCGGTATATACCCCTCCTCCCCTCCAGCATCAGTTCTGCATGCATTGTATCTTTTCAGAACATACAGGAAATGTACTGTTTTTGTTTATTTTCCTTGTTAAATTCATACAGTCTTTTTCAAAGTACATTTAAACATATGCACAAACCTTTGTTTTAAGGTTTACTTCCTTAGGTTTAGGCCAGTGTTGTAGTGGACGGTATTTGCAGGGAAACAGGGTATATTCCCCTCTGTTTGTAGCTGTTTACAGTATAACCACCTGTCAGCCAAAAAAACCATTGGAATATATTGGAGATTATACCCACGTCCTCCCTGGTAACCTACCCACCTTACTACACACTGTTTCAAGCAACCAAAACACGTGTTTAAGTTAAGGAAAAAAAACATCATGGTTTGGCTTAAAAAAGTATTTAGTTTTTACTGACATAATGTAACGTCACATGACATACATCACTAGCGTAGGATGCTTCACATAGAAGCACACTATGTTGTCACTAAAACAACTTGACTGACTATTAGTTTCACTTTGAGACACAAACAGTTGGCTCCTAGGTGAAAGTCCAGAGTTTGTTTGACCCACCCATCTCCCTTCCTGCCTTCCCTAAGCAGACTTTCTCGTGCTTTATACTATGGTAGTTGCCCAGAGCTTCAAAACCGCCACTGCATGGTGCATCTCATACCGCTGCTAAGGGTGCTTCTGCGCTTCACTGTCTGACGCAAAGGGCCACTGAACAAGTGTCAGTATTTGACAAGTTGGGAGTGCGACCAGATCAGACTTCAATCACCTGACATTCCTTGCAACTATTTGTACTTTCAAAAAAAGTAACAATAGTTGTAATCATTGTGGTCTATTTATGTGTCTTATAGGGTGCAATATAGAGTATTATGCATGAGAATTAAAAAACAAAAAAGAAAGAAAAGAAAACTGGATGAGCAGCATCACTGAATGAACCTCAGTGCTGACTTGGTTACTGGCTGTCTGCATCTCCTGCCTCTTTAGCTTCAGGTTTCCCACCTTGTTGTCACTGGCCCAAATATCTCACTACTAACTCAAGTGTTGGTGAAGCTGCTCATCATCACATATCCTTCCACTCTATTAGCGGGAGCATTACATTTTCATTCATTTCCCCTGCTTGTCTTTTTCCTCCTAACTCTTCATCTATTTTTTTTTTTTAATTGTAAAATGACAAAAAACAAGACTGACATATGTTTCTGAATTCTGTGACTGATGATTGATCTGCAGATGGCCTGAAAATTAGAGACTGTAATTCAAACAAGCATTAATCCTTCACATTTTCACACGTCTTTGTTCATTGCATAAATAAACTTTAAACTTAGGGGTTCTTTTTTTAGCAGGCTTAAGTGAAGTTTGATGAATTATTAATTGTTTTTAATTTGTATTGTAACATGATTTTAGTCTCTCAGCGAGAGGTGTGAGATTAACAAAGTCTGCATATTTAGAGTAACATGAAAAAAACAGACAGCAAAATAACATGAGTTTTATAGATCTCAGTGCAAAATGATGTACTTGCAACTTCTGAGTTTAAAGTGTGAGGTTTTTAAGGTCTTTAAGTCAGTTACTCCTACACACACATACACACGGAGGTACCTGCTGTATCTCTGTAGCAGCAGGGAGGGCTGTTTACTGTAACAACAGTCATGGGCGCAGTAAGGTGTCGCCCCAGCTTTAGGAACAGAGGCCAAGGCTGTAATTAGTTCACTTCAGGTTCCCAGGCCTCGCTCATTTGTGTCAGCCGCCCAGTAATTCTGGCTGTAATATATCTGCTCGACCTCATGAGTGATGGCAAAGTGAAAGAGAGAGAGAGGGACACTGGGAGTAAGAGTGAGAGAGAGAGAGGAGGCTGATTTGTGATGCTCGGGCCGACTGCTTGCATTTCTAATATAATCCTGCTACCGTTATTTGTCCATCTGATATAAACATGATTGTAGAGGGACAAGAGGCAAGTAAAGGAGAGGAGAAAGCCCTTGAGAAATACTCGGGCACAGAATGTTTGAATTAGCTGTGGCTTTTACAAAACAATTTGTGACCATTTTTGTGTATTTTTGGCAATATTTAAAAAATATGTAAAACACTTTATCTGTTTAAACTTGTGAGGCAGTGGAACACAACTTGTCATTTTAGGGCCGGTATGAAAATAATTGGAGTTGGTATTAAGGCTTAATATTATATTGTAAGGCAGTTCACAACAGATACGTTTGTACCCCCTCTCTTCTCTCACAAATGTATTCCTTGTTGCTAGATGTAGCATGTTGATTGGTTAGTTGACATGACAAGATTACGTATAAAGTAAGCGAGTTTTCACAGGAGTCAGTAAAGGTTGAACAGTGCTCGCGGCTCATTGCATAGACAGCGCTAGCTTGCTGTTTTGTGCCCGAGCTATAGAGTTCACAACCCAGCATAGTTGCCTTCACTGATGTAAATGGCTGAAGGCCTATGTTCAGAACTCATCTGCCGAAGTTAAGTAAAGTGCAGAAAAGGAAGATTCCTTGTCCTGTGAAGTGATTTCCACCTATGCACATCCAGACGGTGTAGCCTAGCTTACTGGAAGGAGAAAGCATGACAATATATTTTCACTGGACCCTTCTCTGACATAAAAAAATGCAATGACCTCTCCTCAAAACTTAAACTCAGAAGCTAAATAAACAGTTTTAAGGTCATCAAATTTGTGAACCACTGCTGAATGGCTTTAGCACTGCAATATTTTCCACCCCACCCCACAAATAGCCTAATGCTGTGTTCCCACCAAACGCGACGAACGCGATTTAATCGCTCGTAACGCGAGTAACGCGCCGCCCGTAACGCCCGAGTTTGGACGCCTGACCATTTTGTTAATTCGCGTTATCGCGTCATTCGCGCGAGTAGCGGGGAAGCCAGCTGTGCTAACTGGAGCTAAGCTAGTGCTAACGTTCATAGTACAACCATTCTGCAAACTAATTAAAGACACATATTTACAGAACTTACCAAGTAGACCAGTCTCCTCGGCGTCTTTCACCCAAGCCTGCTTCTTTTTGTTGCAGTCTCTGTAGAGTAGACACGTAGTATCATATAGCTCCAGGTAGCCACTGACGACCATGGCTGAGATAACCACCATCGCTGCTTTGTACCTGCTCTGGAAGTCCCAAATGCGTCGGAGGACCAAACGCCGTCGTTTTTGGGTTCACCCTATCCTGCAGAAGCGCATCCAACTCGGCGAGTTTCACCACCTCTTCCAGGAACTCCGTCTGGATGATAGCCGCTTTCAGCGGTACTTCAGGCTGACTGGGGCCCAGTTTGAGGACCTGTTAGCGAGGGTTTGCGCCAGGATCTCCCGGCAGGACACCAACTACAGGCACTCCATTTCAGCTGCGGAGCGTCTGTCCATCTGTCTCCGGTGAGTAGCAGTTTATTGCTGTGTCAACAACTGGACGTTGTTGACACACGGCAGTGACGTCGGGAGAATCTCAACGCTGACTGGCTTTCGCGGCACAGCATCACGCAAATTCGCCTCAAAAGTTCAATATTTTCAACTCGAGTGATGAGGCGTTGGACGCGAATTTCGCGTCTAGCGCGTTCATCGCGTCGCGCTAGACGCGTCCATCGCGCCGCCTGGCGCGATTTCACGTCTAATCGCGTCTTTGCATTGACTTTGTATGTAATCTTGACGCGCGAATTTGCGAATTCGCGTTTGGTGACACAGCATAAAAATGAGTATAATTAAGATGAGATGCTGCTGTGGCCTGATATGTTTGAGATTATATGTCAGACTTTTTAATGCACAGCTGAGTTGGCTAACTGGCACCATGGGCTCTAGTTTCGCAGACCGGGCAAGGGGGGCGCAGCGCACCTGCGCTTCGCCAACTGGGTGTGGTGGTAATCTATGCCTGTAGATGCTAACCTGCCTGAAGATGCTAACCTGTGCAGTTAGCTAACGTAAGTAGCACTGCCAAAAAGCTACATAACCAAATTCTTCACTTTACACATAAAGGTCAGTTTACTAGTCATGGTTAGTAGCCTGGGAAACAGTTGTATAATGTCTTCTGTGGCTCTTGAGGAAATCTGTTTAAGTTTGTTTATTAAGTTTCATACAGATATCATATCAACTTTTCTAAAGTGATGTCGTTCTGATTACATGTATATGAGCTGACTTCATCATCGTCATTTTGAAGTGGAGGGGATGATGAATGGTATGAGACCTTGGCAAAATGACATTTTAGACCAACAAACAATGTTCAGTTTTTAGTGTGGCATTGCAGCATTTCCAGCTGTGATTGTGGCACCAAGGCTGGGTATTGTAAACCAAAACATGATCTTTTTGTCACCATAATGAAGTGGTTTTTGGGTAAACGTAATCACGTGTTTCTAGTTAAGAAACATCAAGTTTCCGTTACATAATAATGTACAAATGTTACATATCAGTGGTTTGCAGAAATGTACAATGCAATCATTAATCCTGGCAACTGGGTTGGATAGGTTGCATTATGGGATATGTAGGCAGCCAGCCTTCTGAAGCCTGCCCCATAGAGACTAAAAGTGAGTAAAAGTCTCAGCATCTGCTGCTTCAGTGTTGACCGTTGTTTTCTTCCTGTGATTCCCCCTACTTAATGGAAGTGCAAAACTAGATCACATAGAAAACCTTTCAAAGATGGTCGAAGTTTTAGGGAAACACAGTCCTTTTTACCATGCTTACAAAGAGGCTTTGTATTAACTTGAGTGTAGCTAATTAATGTGGTTCTTAATTTGATATTTTTTTTTGTTGCAAACCTGCGTTTATCCAGTTTATCTTTACGCCCATGTTTTGTAGAAAAGTTGTGGAGAAACAAACAAAATTGCTACATCTCAGTAATATTGTGGGCAGTGGTTACATTTGCGTTCATATGTGCATTTAGGAAAAAGAGAGAAGAGGAAGAAGAAACTCCCAGACCCCACCGATTTATATTACATCATTTTCCCTCACGAATTTGCCCTACAGTCTTTGAAAAGCAGCGGCCTTGTAAGACAGAGATGAGTGTTGCAGTATCTTGGCATTCCATGCCAGGCTGTCTCTCTGTAATTGTTTGTAACGTCATGCATGATTTTTGAAAAGGTTAGTGGGCTCTTACTCTGTGTGTGTATGTGTGTGTGTGTGTGTGTGTGTGTGTGTGTGTGTGTGTATGTGTGTGTTTAGATAGCGTGGCTGCAGGGTACAGTCTTAGTGTGTCTTGCTCTTGTCGGTGTAAGAACAGATGCCGGAGGCAAGCCCCTGGGCTGCCCTCAGGGCTTCATATACTCTGGAGATACACACACCTGACATGCAGCCATACACGCACATGCAAACACACACACACAGACACACACAGACACACACACACACACACACACACACACAGGCAAGCAAACACAAATCTTGTTAACGCCTGTATTTACATAGGACCTTCTGATCAATGTCATGTGGAGTAATGCCAATTCTTTGAGACAGACACACACAGTCATACGCCTATTGTGCATACAAACACACACTCCAGTATATGCCTGCTTTCTCCACTCTTTTCCCTCTTAAGAAAGCTGCACTTAACCTACTAGACGATGAATGCCGCTGAGGTGTAGAAAGGTAGCTGTTAGCTCTACCTAAACACTTATTACCTGGCATTGTAGGTTGAGTCTAATTACCTGATTGAGTTGCCTACATGGGTTTCTTCTGCGTCTGTCAGTGCGCTTAGAGCAAGCCACTCATTATCACAGCCAGACTGGCTTTAGCTGGAGGTTGTGTTTTACTTTCAACACCCTGAGGTGTCATTATGGCTGTCAGAAACAGTCAAGTGGGTGACACACATGCATACAGGCTATGCACACTCACTCTGAAAAGCACCAGGTCTATGTATGCAGGTTTGCAAAGTAGAGCCAATGCAGATGCAAATCTGTTTCAGCACTTTTCCATACTTTTTGCTAAACAACATGTCTATTATTTCTGTGTTACCACCGCCACAAAAGGTGCTTCAAGTTAGTATTAAAATGAATTTGATGGAAAAGAGAGATGAGAAAGGAACATTAAAAAAAGAAATGAAAATTACACTGGTACTGTAGACCTCCTTACCAGCATCATTTTATCAATTCTAAAAGTTGGAGAGTATAGCAATTGTCTTGCTACTTATATCTCCAAATGTGGTTTAAAGATTTGCTTTATGTAAAGAAAAGTTTGCCACTATACTCTAAATGAACTCTGCATGATCCTGGAATTGTTTAGAAGTTCATCAGTATGCAAAAGGTTCCATTCTGTCCTGTGTCATATCAGAGGATTGAAATACTATATACATGCTGTCCAAAAAAATATTTAGGATTTGGAGAGTTCTGTGCATGCACCACTGCCAACAATTTCATATGAGCAGGCGGAGATAGAATAATATATTCATCATTTATTTATTTTATTTATCTATTTGTATTATTTTATTTCTGGGTGGCATGGTGGTGCAGTGGTTAGGATTGTCACCTCACAGCAAGAGGGTTCCTGGTTCAATCCAGGGGTGGAGGGTTTGAACCTCTGGTGGGGAGCCCTTCTGTGCAGAGTTTGCATGTTCTCCAGGCACTTTGGCTTCCTCCCACTGTCCAAAGACATGCAGGTTAGGTTGAGTGGTGACTTAAAATTGCCCTTAGGTGTGAATGTGTGTGAATGGTTGTCTGTATATGTGTCAGCCCTGTGATAGTCTGACGACCCTGTGTTTCGCCCCAAAATGAGTGAATTTATTAATTTCCCCTGCAACAATGCACAACTATAGTGCACTGGGCCTGTACCCACATAGTTTTTTTTTTTTTTCGTTTTTTTTTGGGCACTAGCAACTTTTTTCAACTGTTAAGGGGAGAGCATATACAGCCTCCAAAATATACGTATTTTTTCAGAGCGTTCCAGCTTTTTTGTGCAGACAGTAGTTGAAAGTTGTTAGCTGTGCAGTCAATCTCCTGTTAGCATAGCTTTATGTTAGCAATCTAGCTAACATTAATGTCAAGATATTATTATCATAGAAACAAAACCCTTGCGTAGGGTGTCATCAAAAAAGCCCCCTGGGAGCACTTTTAAATGAGGCGCTGGAATGAAGAGTTTCCCAGCACCCTGCCACTAAGCCAGCAGCCCGCTCTGAGCCTGTTTAATCACAGGTCAAACTGCAGGTTTGGGTTATGTGCCTTTCATTAATGGATCTAATCAAGTCCAGAAAGGGTTTATGTGGGTAATGGGTGGATTATGGGTTTTTCTAAAACTGGACCCATGCAGGGCAACTGTTGCCTTGATTTGATTTGCACTATAGCGAATGACTGAAGTTAGCAATTGGGCAATATCGGCAGTAGCTGAAAAGACAAGCATTAAAGAAGGTAAGGCTGTAAAAAGCAGCAGTTTTAGTAGGGTTATACATTTAGATATCTGATTGTTTTCAGTTAAAGTCATATCCGTCCAACACACACTAACACACTGGCGCTGTGTGATTGACAGAGACTGTCCAAAGAACAACACAGGTCATTTGTAGAGGCCCCTCCTTACAATCTAGTGGCCATAGTAGTTACGACAGAAGCAAAGGAGGAAGTCTGGTGACGCAGGATATAGAGCAACAAAGTCGGCGTAGGGAGGAGATTGGGTGGATGGAAGGGACAAAAAACTTGTCCCTTTCACTGAGGAAACCGGTGTTGATGTCCTGTGTGAAATCAAAAGTCAACGTTTTTTTTTTTTTTTTTACTTAAATATTTATGTAGCATCACAACCTATCACCAGGTTTTATTATGTAAAGTCACATCCTCAAGTACATAAGTTACGTAATAAACGTACTGTTTTTTACCCAAACCATAATTCTTTACCTAAACCTTACCACAGCAGTAGGGGCACTAATTTAGGAAACACTTCTGTGGGTTGTATGAGAGAGTGGGAAGAAACGACCTATGTGGTCATATGGGTTGGAGGACTTGTTGGACTGATGGGTGATTCATGAGGCCTGTCAGCACCAACACCTCTGGATTAACACTGTAGACCCTAATGACATTTCCACTCTCATATGCTCTTGCTTTCACCACCCTCAATCACCTCCTCCAGACAATCAGTGCAGCGGGTTAAACTGTGTGATACTGCTTCTTGGTGTAAACTCACTCTGAAGTCGAAGCATATGCACTTTGTCTCTTGAATCTCCTTCAAGTGGTGGATCAGATTAGATGGTGTCTACTGCAGCTTTCTGGTCGAGTTGAAAGCTTGAAATGTGAACTGGAGCGACAGCCAGTGACCATCAAACCAAAGCAGAAGAATGTTCATATGATTCAGGCCTGCACTATTTCTTTCTCAACCTTGTAACGTGTTTCCTTTCCTTCCCCTTCTGACCCATACACTACATACACAACACACACACAGAAGCAATGCATTATTTTGTACAGACTGGTTGTTATTAGCCCTGTGATGATCATCCACTATAGTGATGCAAAGAAAAGCACATGTACTGTCGCTATTATTTTGAGAAAAGCCTCCTTTTTACAATGTGTAAAGAAATTACAAAAGGAAAGAGGAGAGAGGAACAAATGAAAGGAGAAAAGAGGAGATAGGGGGTGGAGAGGTGAGGCAATGGGAGGAATGACGGCAGTGTGCGGCGGAGGCATATGTCACACCCTATCAGGCGACAGGACGAGTGAAAGATACAGTATTGCCTCTGCCGTGTTAGGGAACCGCGAACACACCAGCACACACACACACACACACACACACACACACATAGAGCAGGCCCAGCCAAGCTTATCTGGCTCTCCACGGCTGCGCGGCCTCCATGCAGAGCAGCCGTAGCTGTCGGCAGAGGCCCGCATCATTTTGGACAGTATCATTAAATGCCATGTCATTACCCGTTATGGAGTAGTGCTCTCACTCCCTGCCTCTCCCCTGGGATGGTGGAGCCCATCTGATAGGTATGGAGAAGTGTGTGTTTGCATGCATGTCAGTGCATGTCTGCGTTGCCCTATGTGTTTGTGTCTCGCGAAAGGGTTTGATGGAGGCAGGCAGAGACAGAGGCGGAGGGTACGGTGTCGGCTGTGGAAATGGGATGGACGGGGTTGAGAGATGGAATTGGCATTAAATTTCCGACGTGCCGCGAGGATTGACTTTGACTGGAGCGCAAGGGGGCTATTAGCTTATCTTTAAGGCCGTGTTTGTCACAGCGCTGAGGGCAGCTCCGCTAGACAGGCCAGGAGAGAGGGAGGGAGAGCCGAGCCGAGCCGAGCGTGGGCTGAACGATATGGATAGGTGAAGGCTCCCGGTGGGACTCGCTGCCTGAGCCGGCGAGCTGCGCTGGGGAAGGAGTGGAGGAGAGCGGCTAAATTGAAGGTTTATTTATCCAATTCGCTGTCAAGGTCGGCTTGTCGGTGAGCTGTCCTGTGTGTGTTCACAAAATGCCAAAATCTCGATGAATTGTTTAAAAAAAGAGAGAGAGCACACGTTGAGGAGGGGGGAATCAATGACCTTTGGTTGCGTCAAGCTTCAAGCTGCCAGCAGCTCTTAAGGCTGTCCTTACCGGCCATTATGGTTGCCTTTTAAAAACAAGGCAAGGAAGAGAGGAGCTGTCGGGCGAGAGTAGTCCAACATTGACACAAACATACACACACATGCACAGGAAGATGTGCCCCAAGCTTCTCACACACACACATTACCTGCATGTACCACCTGAGCAGCGGTGTCTTCGGCTTACATACTGAAAAGTTATTTAATTGTTAACTCACTGCAATCAAAAACATTTGGAGCACTCAACACACTGTTTCTGTTCATGATATAGCATCAATAGTTTATCAGTAGGACACCTACTTAGCTTTTAGCTCATTTTACATGATTGGATGGCATAGTAGTTCCAGAAGGGAACCCAAGTGCTGCTCATCAGTGATAATCAGTTTATCCTTTTACATCTCAATGAATAAGATTGGGAAGCGCGGAGCACCGGGGCTGATGGGCCATCCTGGTTCAGCATGACTACCTCCGGAAATGCAGGTTGAATAGGAAAAAGGGCTTTTGATGTAGAGCATTAATCAGTGTGGCTTCGGCTTGAGTTGCTGCTGCTGCTGCTGCTGCTGCAGTGTAACAGCACTCTCCTTTAGAGGGACCCCCTCGTCAAAGTTTTGGAAGGCCTCTGTCAACGTGAAAAGAACATGACCTTTAAGATCGTATCAGCATGTTTGCTGGTGCATACACAGCCAAGGAAAGGGTTCAGTGGCCCATCAGAAAAAAAGGAGAGCGAAAAAATAAGAGAAAAGACTGGGAAAGAAAAGAAAATTGTAATTCACTCAGAGGGCTGTTTGAAAGAGCAGTTTGCTGACACTCGAGAGTGAGCAGCTTTAATGCCACGGAGGGGAGGAGGAAATGAAGATGAAAATGACCTCTGCGCACACAATGATTTGTTTCCTTGATTGTTTTTTTTTTCATCATTCAGATCTAATCTGATAAAACTCATAATGGAGCTCGATTCATGCACAGACAACATCTTGAAAACAACAGAAAGACTGGCAAACTGAGATGTAAATTACTGGACATGGCTGACTCAAACTAACATATCAATTGATCAGATGTATTAGTTATTTTGTACTGCTGTTTGCAGCATATTTGGTTTAACATTCTGAATCAGTTTTACAGGTCAGATTTGCTTCTCTGGCCATGCTGGGATATTTTTGAAAGCTCCATCTTCCATGTTTACTGTGTGTGTGTGTGTGTGTGTGTGTGTTTATTGAGTCTTATGAAGAGCTGATAGTGATGTGATGGTGGTCATCAGTCACCTCCTACACCCTGTCTTTGAGTCTGTGGACTGGCTGCTCACTGTCTGCTCTGTCACACACAAATACACACAGACACAGACACAGACACAGACACAGACACAGACACACACACACACATACACACACACACACACACACACACACACACAGAGTCACCAAATTTGCCCACTGAAACCAACGTCTGAAACCACCACATTGTCCTGGAACTCTATTACTTTGTTTCGGGTATTATCCTAGCTACTGTATATCAATTTTTCACTTTATTACTGTTACAGTATTGTTGACATTTTTAATTTGCCTAAGGGCCTGAGAACAAGCTGTAAACACAACACTGACCTGTTATCACTGTATAATATGACTGGGCACAAGTGAAATAATTACACATACAGCAGTCACAGAACAATATTTTTAGTCATTAGGGGCTGTCTCTCTGTCCTCCTGATGATGGTAAGACCAATATTCATTTCCCCTTAATCTCTATTTTGGTCTTAACCTACTCCAGAGGGAAATTAATGGCTCTTTAGTGCTTCTCTATATTTACCAGCTAACTGCTAAATCTGTACTCCTGCTGTTAAGTGTTTGACAGGTAGGACACATTGACTTTATCAGAGATTTGCTGAAAAAAGCTGTCTATTGCAGATGAAGAACAGCTTAAGCTACTGAGAGCAGTGACAGTGTACCCAAACAATGAGCTGAAAGGGGACTTATGGTTGGTACGCACGTAGGCTACGCGCTTTGCCTATGCCGTTGTGAGCACTTTCACTTCTGTGATGGTGTGTCTGTCACTCTGCAGTTACACCTCCAAAACACTAGTCGGCAGCAGAGGTTTCTGTGAAGTGCTGTTAAGTTTAGTTGATTCAAAACACAACCAAAACACACATTAAACATAGCTTAATAGAGACAACTTGAAAAACAAGTACACAAATCAGCTTCAAAGTTCACTGACAAAACAACTGTTCAAACAACACGTTTTTTAAACAAATGCAACATGCTAACGTTATTAGCACAAGCCTACGGCATTTTACATTGTATTGATTAGCCTAGTGGCTGGTGGTCTTTCCCTCTTCTCATATGAAACCTGGATGAATCCCGAAGTATAAATCCCTGAAGGATAAATCACACACAAGACTTAAAATGCTATTTAAGTGGAGGCTTTACTGTCTTCACAATTTATTGTTTCTAATCTGTGAAATACAAGTAAATACAAGCGCCGTTTCCCCTGAGGGAAAGGGTGTCAGTATACAGCGACAGACAGGAGGTCTGCGTCACCGCGATGCATAGTTATAATTCTGGGGAGGTGCACATTAGGGTTACGGCGTATGCTCCAAATCGATGTGGACCCTACGCTGTAACCTACGCGTCGATTCAACACAGAACTATAAATTACACGTGAGGGGGACTGTAGATTCGGGTTACTATTCTCTGTGGGTTTTATCTCATAAACAGTTATTACTTTGTGGGAACAAGCACTGTTAGGAATCATACTTGGAAAATGTAGTGAGCTAAGCTGATAGTTACTCTACATCAAAAGAAAGTTTCACTACATTGAAGCTCCAGAATCTCCAGAGAAAGAAAATGGCAAAAGTGGCTTGCTAAGCTACTTTTTTTCTTTCTTTTTTTTGCTTTGTCAAATCTGCATTTTCATAGTGATAAAAACTGTCGGCCGTTGTACTGTTGACTATAGAAAAACACTCGTACTCGTACTCGTACTCGTTGTCCTCCGCTTATCCGGGTCCGGGTCGCGGGGGTAGCAGCCTCAGCAAAGAAGCCCAGACAGTCCTCTCCCCAGCCAGCTCTTCCGAGGGAACCCCGAGGCGTTCCCAGGCTAGCCCGGCGATGTAATCTCCTGTGTCCTGGGGCGGCCCCGAGGTCTCCTCCTGGTTGGACATGCCCAAAACACCTCCCAAGGGAGGCGTCCGGAAGGCATCCTTACCAGATGCCCGAACCACCTCAACTGGCTCCTCTCGACGTGGAGGAGCAGCGGCTCTACTCCGAGTCCCTCCCGGATGTCCGAGCTCCTCACCCTATCTCTAAGGCTGAACCCAGCCACCCTGTGGAGGAAACTCATTTCAGCCGCTTGTACTCGCGATCTCGTACTTTCAATCACTACCCAGAGCTTGTGACCATAGGTGAGGGTTGGAGCGTAGATCGACCAGTAAATCGAGAGCTTCGCTTTCTGGCTAAGCTCCCTTTTCACCACAACGGACCGGTTAAGCGTCCGTATCACTGCTGACGCCGCCCCAATCCGCCTGTCAATCTCCCGCTCCATCCTACTCTCACTCGTGAATAAGATCCCGAGATACTTAAACTCCTCCACCTGAGGCAGGACCTCCCCGCCAAGGTGCTGATTCTCATCCCAGCTGCTTCACACTTGGCTGCGAACCGTCCCAGCAAGAGCTGGAGGTCACTGTTCAATGGAGCTAGGAGGACCACGTCATCTGCAAAAAGCAGGGAGGAGATTCTCCCATCACCGAACCTGACACCCTCCACCACTCGGCTGCACCTAGAAATTCTGTCCATGAAAGTTATGAACAGAACAGGTGACAAAGGGCAGCCCTGGCGGAGTCCAACCCTCACCGGGAACAGGTCCGACTTACTGCTGGTGACGCGAACCAGACTCGTGCTCCTTCGGTACAGGGACTGGATGGCCCTTAGCAAAGGGCCACCAACCCCATACTCCTGGAGCGCCCCACACAGGATGCCCCTGGGGACACGGTCGTAAGCCTTCTCCAAATCCACAAAACATATGTGGACTGGTTGGGCAAACTCCCATGCCCCCTCCAGCACCCTGGCGAGGGTAAAGAGCTGATCCACGGTTTCGCGTCCGGGACGAAAACCACATTGCTCCTCCTCAATCCGAGGTTCAACTATGGACCGGACCCTCTTCTCCAGCACCCTGGAGTAGACCTTACCGGGTAGGCTGAGGAGTGTGATCCCCCTGTAGTTGGAACACACCCTCTGGTCCCCTTTTTTGAAGATGGGGACCACCACCCCGGTCTGCCACGCCAGAGGCACTGCCCCCGATGTCCACGCAATGTTGCAGAGGCATGTCAGCCAGGACAGCCCTACAACATCCAGAGCCTTGAGATATCCAGGGCGAATCTCGTCGCCGCTGCGTAGTTGCTTCACTACCTCGGCGACTTCTGCCCCAGAAATTGGACGACCTGCCCCCGAGACCCCCGGCTCTGTTTCCTCACTGGAATACGTGTTGGTGGGATTGAGGAGCTCCTCAAAGTATTCCTTCCACCGCCCGACAATGTCCCCAGTTGACGTCAGCAGCTCCCCGCCCCAACTGTAAACAATGTGAGCAAGTTGCCACCGCTCCCCCCTGAGGCGCCGGACGGTTTGCCAGAACCTCTTTGGAGCCGATCGATTTTTCTCCATGGCCTCACCAAACTCCTCCCATGCCCGAGTTTTTGCCTCCATGACTGCTGCTACTGTGCTCCGCTTGGCCCGCCGGTACCCGTCAGCTGCTTCTGGAGACCCACAGACCAACCATGCCCTGTAGGCCTCCTTCTTCAGCCTGACGGCTCCGCGATTACCACCGCGACTTGCCCCAGCTGCCTTGCGGCCACAGCTCGCAACAGCCACCTCGACAATGGCAGAGCGGAACAAGGCCCATTCGGACTCAATGTCCCTCTCTGCCCTTGGGATGCAGTCGAAGCTCTCCCGGAGGTGGGAGTTGAAGATCATCTTGACAGGTTCTTCTGCGAGGCGTTCCCAGCAGACCCTCACTGCTCCTTTGGGCCTGCCAGGTCTGCGCGGCGTCCTCCCCTGCCATCTGATCCAACTCACCACCAGGTGGTGATCAGTTGACAGCTCTGCTCCTCTCTTCACCCGAGTGTCCAGAACATATGGCCGCAGGTCAAATGATACGACTACAAAGTCAATCATTGACCTGCGACCTAGGCTGTCCTGGTGCCATGTGCACCGATGGACATCATGCTCGAACATGGTGTTAGTTATGGCCAAACTGCGAACCAATCTGCCATGGGAAACCCTACCAGGGGCGAAATGCCCCCGACAACACAGCTCCTAGGGTCATAAGGGCACTCAAACTCTTCCACCACGATAAGGTGACGGTTCTCGGAGGAGTGACGGTTCTCAGAGGAGAAAAACACACTTAAATTAAAACCTTGGAAGACTTTGTGACATTCAAACATGTCCTCCAATAACATGAAATCATCAGTCAGCCTATTGCCCTCTCTCTTCCTCTTTCCTCTTCCTACTTAATGCATTTCTCTGTCTTGGCCTC
Source organism: Epinephelus moara (assembly GCF_006386435.1). Lineage (NCBI taxonomy): Eukaryota > Metazoa > Chordata > Actinopteri > Perciformes > Serranidae > Epinephelus > Epinephelus moara. The sequence goes on along the minus strand of NC_065506.1, from coordinate 8,285,566 downwards.
TTTCAGTCAGCTATCTGGCTCTGCAGTGATTCAAAAACAGAATTCCAAAATATATTTTTCACTCAATAAAAAAACATAATAAATAAAATACAGTAATATGAACAATAAAAAAACAGCACTGAATTAAAACTTTTCTTTTTTGGGGGTCATTTGAACATGAACATGTCCTTCAAATAACACGTGACATCAGTATGTTTCTCTCTGTCTCCTCTCCTCCTTCTTAATACTGTTTAAAAAGTGTTGTCTCTCTAGCGCTTTTCTTGGCCCTTGTTGTGTCATTTCTGTAGTGTCCACTGCAAATCCAGTCCTAGAGTCCGCCGTCCGGTGGACGGACAGCAGGTGGCGTGACCGTCCGGATGAAACTGACAGGATGGTCACGCCTCCCTAACATCAGCTGATTGACAGATCAGCTGATAAAGACCCGTCACAACCACCACCAAGTGACACTTCTAAGGAAGGCGGAACTTTCTGCCAAAACATGTCAAGAAGCCTAAAAAAGGTATGTAACACCTTAACACATGTCTGAGATAAAAGAACAACAAAAGTGAAGAACAAGTATTATATTGTGTAAACAAGGAAACAACTTGTGCACACAAAATAAAAAATATTACCTTTTGGGACATGAGGGGCTCCATACTATTACAACTAGTGTTTAAATCTAGTGTAGATATAAAATATATATATATATTTTTGTCCAGGTTTAATATTTTAAGTTCCACATATGGAAGAGGAATGTATTGCATTTTGATAAACAGTTAGCATGTGACTTACAAAACTGAAATTTTTTGCAAACATTCAGCTATTCACACATTAGGCAGACGTAACACAACATTAACGTTCACTTGGAGTCATGTACCCATCTAACTATGAATGTAAAAGACAAAATACTGATTTTGTGTTTAGCTCTCTGGTCTCATTTAACGTCTAAGCTAGCACCAGCTTGTTGCTAACTTTGTGTGTTTTGAATTTTAGCGCAAAATGGGTGGCGATCAGAGCCCTTTCACTAAAATTATACAAAAATACTAAGGTAAAAGAGGCTTTAAATGGAGGCATGGAGTCCATGGAGCTGTGGGGAAAGCAGTGTGATAATACTCTGTGGGTTACTTGCTATAAGTAACCCCTTTGTTTTTACAAAGTCATTTGATCCAATGTCAATGATCAGTGCAGCTTAAATATTGCCTTGACTAACAATATGTATGATTTGAACTTAAAGTATTTAGATAACTAAAGAGAAAAAAATCTTATTTCTTTGGTCTCAATGTGCAGGAGCTTTTCCAATCTGTGGACTCTGATCCTTTCCATAATGCACTTTTTTTATATTGATGACACAACTGTGTATCGCTTTGTTGCAAATCATGGTGCATTTCATGTTCATGGAATGAGCCTAATTCCAAATCCCTGTTCCCATAATGTAATACCAGCTGCACAGAGTCCGGGAAAGAAACATCTAGTCAAACTGTGTGCTGTGTGTATCCCCTCGGCGTTAGGGATTAAGCTGCATTAACACATTGTTCCTATGGTCTCAGTGGTACATGGTCTGATTACTTAAAGTGCAATGCTAGTTTCTTTTCAGTTGTTCACAAAGAAAAAGTCTCTGGATGTAATGGTTCTTTTTTTCTCTTGAGCTAGATGCATTTCCCTCAAGCATACTGTGATTACAATTTCTATTTTTCCCTCAGCATTCTCTCTTTTTCTCTGTCAGAGTTAAGGAGAGATCACACAATATCTCCAGTGAAAATTTTCCAGGGATAAATATCCCAGGGCAGCAACAACCACCGCCTTTTCCCGAGCTCCCCCTATCTGCAATTTACACTGGCCAACGCAGCATGTTGAAAAGAGAAGGAAGGAAAATAAAATGAATAAAAGGCGTCTGCTTCCACGAGCCATGCGTCCCCAAAGCGATTCTGTGATCAAGATCCGTGTCACGTTCTTGCTGTTTACACCAGTGGAATCTAACACGGCACACAGGTCCCAGGCCTTGTTGTGATAAAAAAGTGTAAATCCGAGTGCAACGTGGACAACAGGAAAGAACAGTAAGATGCAGAAGAGGAGTCAGGTGGAACAAGCACGATGTCCTCACCTGCTTGAATGTACACCTTCAGCACAAAGTACTGGATAAGGAAGAAAATTTCAACTGAATGGCATCTGACAAGGGTTTGGAAGTACTCAGTGATGGGTTAATATCATGTGTAGAGCTGGGTGGATATCTGACCGCTATTGCCCTGTTAGGAATAATTCTAATTATCCAACAACTTAGGTCATATTATCATGGCATTAGCCATCACTGTTTACAGTAATAATGAAACAAATGACAGGACTGTTCGCATTTATCTACAGTATGTTTGTATATGAGTTATACAGTACTCTGTATGAATAGTTGTGTGTAGGTGCATGCACATATAGTAGGCGTACTGGGTGGATGCACATTTGTCTGCATCAGTGTCTGTGCAGTATGTTTATGCAACACTGTGTGTGTATGCCTATACAGTATGTGTTACAAATACCACGTGTGCAGGTTCATTATGAATGTTGTGTGTATGTGTGTAAATGTGCACATGGATCAGCTGATGCTGGATGTGGATCCAGGGCTGATTTGGTGCAGGAAGGCTTTGGCTCAGCATTAAAGGAAAAACTACAGAGAAGAATGGAGGGACTGATTGCTGTGTGTCAACGTGCCACTCTGAAAAGACAACAGAGGGAAAAAGAGTGAGGGTTAATTAAAACATTCAGAGGGAAATAATCAGTGCGGGAAACACAGTAAGTTTAAGGACAATAGTTTTGAAGGCTCTGTTCACACTGCAGCTGAAAACAAGTTAGTGCTGATTTTCACACGTGCAGGGGTGGAAGTAACAATCACTACAATCACTCTCACTGCTTTAACAGCGTCTGTTTTTTGTGCTGTGATTTTACTTAAAGGTCACACACATTCCCCAAGATTTGGGGGAATATATTGGCAGAAATGGAATATAATATAATACGTATGTTTTCTTTATCACCTGAAATAAGAATTGTAGTGTTTTTGTCTCTTTAGAATGAGCCATTTTTATCTACATAGGGAGCAGTTCCTCATCTATGGAGACCACCATGTTGCACTGCCATGTTTCTACAGTAGACCAGAATGGACAAACCAAACACTGGCTATAGATAGGGCCGTTAGCGTTTTTGTTTGGCCATAGTAGTTAGTAGTCCTTCCACGATGAGCAGCATCGGAAAAACAGATTTTTTTAAAAAAAACTTGAAACTGCTTTATTCTGTTTTTTACCCTTTTATATCACCGGGTCTGTTTGTTTTGGAGAGGAGGAGACCTCTGCCGATAATTTTGCTTTGTTTTTGTAAAAACCTCCTAAACGTCTAGATTCTGGATTCTGGAAGTTATCAAAGAAAACATGATATCACACATTAGCAGGTGCTAGGCTAATGACCTGTCTCCAACAGGCCAAACAGTAAAGGGGAAACACTGATGTGAAACTGTTTTATTCTGTGTTTTTACCAGTTTAAATCACCAGGTCCATTTATTTTGGAGGGGAGACCTCAGGATAATTTAACTCATTAACACATTAAAACCTCCTGAATGTCTGGATCAGAAATAAAGTGAGCACATGTTAAGTCAGAGAAAAAAATGTGAGCATACAAAAGCAGGTGCTGGGCTAGTGGCCTGTCTGCGTTGTGTCAAACAGCATAGGAAACACTGATCTATAACATGAAACTGCTTTATTCAGTATTTTTACCTATTTTAATCTAAATTAATTTTGATAGCTATTTTAGATTTAGTCTTAGTCTTGAGATGAAATTGTTTATTATTTTTGTTCACATTTAATTCATTATTATCCTTCAAAGTTTTAGTCTAGTTTTAGTTGACGAAAATACAAAATGTTTTAGAATAGAATAGAAAGAACTTTATTATTCCCCGAAGGGAAATTCAGCTGTCCAGCAGCTCATAATAAAACAGACATAAAATAAAATATGTTAAAATGAAATAAGTGAAAGAGACATTAAATTAAGAAAATTGTCCATTACACAGTCCAGCCAGTTCTGGACGTGATGTGATGTTTTTAAGTGTGTGTGTGTGTGACTGGATTCAGGTGCTGTGGGGGACAAGGGATCTCCTGAAACGCTGTGTTCTGTTCTGCAACGCAGTCAACGTCGATGAAAATTCATGACATTTTAGTCATTACATTTAGTTAGTATTTTTTTTTCTATATATATATATTTTTTATCTTTGAACTAATCCAGTTAGGCTAATTAATATATCAGAAATTAGAATTAAGGTGACAGGTTGTACAAACATTTCATTTAGACAATTTGTCTCTACAACTGCAAATAACTTCTCTGCACTTACATACTGTCATTTCTCCAGCAGTTTCTGACAGGTTTAAGGGGTGATTCACAAGAACACACTTACTGATCATCATCATTTAAAAAGCTCAACATCTCTCTATTTATGCTCTCAAAAACTTTGACAGCACAAATAACTAATCTGAGACAGCTGGGATTTGTACCCAGGTTCATTGTAAACTCTGACTCATCCATCTCACTGTTCAGGAGCAGAAAAATAATGTAATTAAAGCCTAAGCCTTCTTTCTCAATCTGCAACATGTTAGTCTAGAGGTCTAAACTTAACTTATGTCTCACAGAGTTGGTGGTTTAAACTAAACTATCAGCTCAGTCAGAAAGAACTGATCTGAGTTCAGGCTGTTTACTTACAGCACAGCTACACTCACAGATAACTGAGCCTCCTACCTGCCTGTCAAACAGCATCAAATCATAAACCTTCCCGACACAGTCCGGTTCTGAGTGGAGTCCTGTGGAGAACAGGTGTGAAGAACGGTGGCTGGTGGCTACTCGCTCTGCTGACATTCAGCGGCTAACAAACAGAGCTGCAACTAACAAATTCGACAAATCCATTGAACACTTCCACCGTTCACAGTCAGACACACACAGCTGATTATTTACTGATGAATTGTAGCTCACAACTCACACCAGTGGCTGACGCTGCTCTGCTGTGAGTGTTTTTGCTGGCTAGCGAAACATCTTGGCACAGACTATTTACTCACCTTATGAGTTTACGGCCTGTTGCATGTGGCATTTGAAGATAATTGTGAGCACGACTATTCTTAGCTTTCAATGTCTGATAGCCCACCACACACATTTTTGTCTCCTCAACAAAAATTAAGCATAGATTTTGTATTAGTATTTATTATCAAGATCTATTTTTAGCTCGTCATCTTCTCATTTTCATCATGGAAAAAACACTGGTTACACTGGTTTTCATCACCTGGTCTTTTTGTTTTGGAGGGAAAGAGACCTCTCGGATATTTTGGCTCAACATTGAAACTTCCTGAACAATAAACACTGAAGGAATTCTAACCAGGAGGAATTTCAGCTGGCTGCAATCTGCAATTCTTACCACTATATGCCACTAAATCCCTCTAACCCTTCCGCACTGTACCTTTAAGGTTGGTTTTGACACTCATATGTGGGGTTGGAAGTGACCAGACTACGTCACCGTCATTGCTGTTACTTAGACTTTTCTTGCTGAAAGACATGCCACACAGATTTTAGGTTCAATTTGATGGTAAATGCAGATCCTCTGCATAGTCAGCTGAGACAGTTTCCATAACAAGTCCAACAATCCAGTGTTAGCATAGAGGACTTTTACTAACAGTTGAGGGAAGGAAGAGAAATTGCTGCTTTTATTGTGTGTCTAATGTGGCCATCCTAAGTAAACCCACTAGAACATATATATGACCCAAAGGAAGCACAATAATAACCTTAGCAATGACACCTCTGAATTATCACTCATGTCAGAGTTTTTCAGTGAGTTAAACAGAGCCTTATTTTAGCCCAGATAAAGAGTTGTGCCACCATCTTCCTGTGCCACAGCCAGAATCCTCTCTGAACAAAAACGTTGACAAGCATCAACAGAATTAGCAACTCCTAAATTAACATATTTCTTCAATTGACGTGACGAACTTAAAGTGCTCCTAGCAACAGCTACCACAGCTCATGTGATGACTAAAAATGAACCTGAACAATAGCCTGTGATAGCATGGATAAAGTGACAACCTGTCCAGGGTTTTGCTCATTCTATTCACATCAGTGTTTTGCATCTTCCTTTTGCTTTGCATGATTTGTGTCTTGTGCATCCAGATAGTGTTACTTTCTTTGTCATTTTCACATCGCACTGTCTGTGTGTCTATTTTTTAAACTGTCACTTCACTGGTTTAGAACATGTTACCAGCAGTTGGAAAATAGCCAGTTGGCTCACACTGGCACATTTACAGAAATGTTGATTAATATGCATTGTCCTTATAAATAAATAAAATTAAAAAAATAAAACATGGTAAAGTACAAATATCCAGAAACAATTTAATTGGCTTATGTGTACTAGCAGATATATTTCTGTATTTTTAGGTGATGATTTTCTTTTGGAAATAGCTCTAAAAATAGCTTCCCTTCTCTTGGCAGAGACTTGGACCTTCATTACATCTTAATGGGATTTTAGGATGCTTGGGATTTCTTTGCAAAATGGGCCACTGTGTCATTTACAGGTGATAGCTGGTTCCAGTTCTCGTAGCTCAATTAGTGAACTTTCCCTAATTCTTATTTTACTATTGAAGTCAGAGAGGAAATTAGACCAAACACTTCAGAGAAGAGTGTCTGTTATCTGTAAGAAATAAAGGTACTGAGAAGGCAAATAAAATAGTGTGAGTGTGACTTTTTCTTTCCCCCCACTTGTTCTGCAACACATCTTCCCTACAACCAAACTGCTCATCATACTGAGGGGAGCCTTCCATAAATGTTTAATGACATCGGGTACAACCGACGCTTTGAAAATGTGCTGCTCTTTTAATTTCCTTTCCTTTCGTCTTTTTTCTTCGTTAGCTCACCCTATGCTAATGTCTCTGAATGTCTCACGGCGTGTCCTGAAGGGAGCCGAGCCAATTGTGCGGTTGTGATATTGTGCTTTTACTAATGTGCCAATGCTAATTGAGCAAATGATAGTTCTTCTCCCCCCCTGCTCTAATGCAGCCTTTTCTTTGATTTTATGTATTTCTCTTCTTGCATCACACATTCAGATCATGTCAGTTAAAGCTGTCCGTCCAACTTATTGTCTGCGTCTTGCACTTTTGAGTTTGTGCAGCTATAGTTCATCAAGCCATGAAAAAGATCATAAACATTTTCTGTTCTTGGCCAGTTTTTACTGCAGTGTGAGAAAGGGAGATGGGATGGAGAGACTAAAAGAGACAGAGAGACATACTTAATCCTCACTACAGAGAAAATGGGACAATAAAGATGGAAAGAGAGAACAAGGAAATGAGAGAGACAACAAAAGAGTGAGAGAAAACAACTTCCCACTAAACCGTAGAGGTGACCGATGGCTAATCGTGAAACCTGCGCCACTGTGTGTGATAATAGGACGTGTTTTGCCTGCGGTGGGTAGGACCTTTTTTTTTTCTTTGCTTGCCTGCGAGAGAATCCTGCAGTGTAAATCAGTGACCTGCATCCCCAGAGATCAAGAGGGCGACTCCCCTTAGCTTCACCTCAACACGTTTAACCTCACCTCCCCTTTGGCCTCTCAACATAGGGCCGTACTGTGGGTGTCTCTGCATGTTTACTTATGTACCAGTGTGTGTGTGTGTGTGTGTGTGTGTGTGTGCGCGCGTGTGTTGGTTCAATGGTGGAGTAATGGTGGAACCAAGGGGAGGAGGGGTGACTTTAATCCTCAACTTTCCACCCCCAAGGTAAGACTGAGAGGATGAAAGGAGAATTTAGCCAGGCCCCTGTGTGTGTTGTCTGTGTTTGTGTGTGTGTGTGTGTGTGTGTGTGTGTGTGTGTGTGTGTGTGTGTGTAGGGCACTCACATTCCGCGCAAATGTTGGGATCGGCCGCAGAGAATGAATGGGTTTAGTGCTGTGGCCGGACAGAAAAATCAATGCTTCATATGAGGAGGCTGCGGGGGTTAGGCCTCCGTGTTCATGTCAACAAGGCTATTGGTTTTCTTAATACTCCAAAGTTGGCGTTTCCCCGCTTCGGGAGGGCCGGTGAGGTGACTTGTGTGGTCAAAGCTTAACAAAGGGATCCTGCCTTCTAGCCTTTTGCTGTACTCCTTGGCCGAGGGAAGCCAAGCCAGGATTAATTACCAACCGTGCTGGCTGGATATTAGTTGTTGTTTTCTCCCATTGTCACATGGCACCACTGGACTGAGGCTATTGGAAGCAGCTTGTGTGCTGCAGAGCAAGGGCTAATACTGTTAGATGGAGTAACACAGTTAGATGTAATAGTGGTAGGATGGTGGTGTGGCAATCATGCTGCCCCTCAGTATGGCTCTCACAGAATAATCAATGACCACAATGCTGTCGATATGTGATTATTTTACAAGACAGTCAGCCAATCATTTCACTGATCAGAGAGCAGTTCAGATTTTAAATATAAATATAAAAAATAAATTTCATATTATTATTACTTGTATTGGGGCTGCAATTAATTCTTTTCATGATTGATTCATCAAAAAACATTTTTGCAAGTCAATTAATCAGAAAATAGTGAAAAATGTCCAAGGTGACATCTTCAGATGTCTTCTCTGACCCTCAGTCCAAAAGAAAAATTACCTAAATGTTTGATTATTTAATTTTTCCATCAAACAGATTAATTATTGCAGCTCTACGTGTATCTATGCAACATATCCTCATACACAACACATTTTCACTCTGACGTTGTCACATATTGATGTTTGGGTATGGACTTTCCACAAAGACATGTAACATGTAAGGTGGCCTGCGTGCATTAGTTGTTGACTTTCTGGGACACTGTGTCGATTTCTGCCTGTTACATGCATTGTGTGTTCTCAAAATACACTTGCGTTTTCACAGGAAATGTACAGTTTGCATACAGTCTCTCAAAATAAACATACCACGTCGGTACAACACAGCCAATAGACTTTTTTCCCCTTCAACAACACATGCACGTGGTTTGGCTTTACAATCATAAACAAACACTGTCCTCCTCAGTGAAAGTCGGTGGTTGTTGGACCCTTCCACCGCTCTACTTGGACATTGACCCCCTTAAATTACATTAGTTGTCCTGCCATGTTTCCCCCTGACGCTGCGACCAGCCTCTTATCAAGACAATTTTAGTCACTGGTGTCTGACACTGGAAGTCACTCCCCAAGTGCAGGTATTTGACGATTTCAGAATGAAACTGGGTTATCATTCAACAGTTCATATAATATCCTCTGAATTAGCACTCCACAAATTAAGTTATGTTCTTAATGTAAAGTTACATAAATACTGTTAACTTAGTGTGGTTACTGTTAGATGTGGTTACTATTGCACGTCTGTCCATCCTGGAAGAGGGATCCCTCCTCAGTTGCTCTTCCTGAGGTTTCTACCGTTTTTTCCCCCGTTAAAGGGTTTTTTTGGGGAGTTTTTCCTTATCCGCTGTGAGGGTCATAAGGACAGAGGGATGTCGTATGCTGTAAAGCCCTGTGAGGCAAATTGTGATTTGTGATATTGGGCTTTATAAATAAAATTGATTGATTGATTGATTAGGTTTAGGAAGAAACATGGTGACAATGTACCTTAAAGTTCACATGGTCCTGAACACCTGTCTCCTGGGTAAAGTCCTGTGGGCAAGTCCTGTGTTTTGTGAAACATCCAGTGCCCAAACCTGCCTCTTTACTGGACTCCTCAGAACTGCTTCCTTTTTTACTCCCACCAGCACATTGGTCACATGATTGTAGCCTTCCAAAATACGTGGGTTATACATGAATTACTGGCTCATCATTACATGGGATAAGTATGCATTTGGTGCATTACCTTCTGTAGGAAAACCTGCGTACAGTGCATGAGAACAGCCTGATTATTGACGATGTAAAGTGTCAAAGATTATATAGTCAAGTACTGTAGGTATGTACAATTTTGAGCCACTTGTACTTTACTTAAGTGTTTCCATAGTGCAATATGGCAGTATTGATAATAACTATGATATTTAAAAATGACCTATTTAAATCGTGTTAAGAATTTCTTTTTGCTCTCACTTTGTCTCCCTCCCCAAATGCCATCTGGCTTCCTTTTCACTAACCACTAAGAGTAATTGCTCTTGTTGTACACTTTTGTTTGGCAATAGTTACAGACTCTGTGTCCACCTCCCTACAGTGATATTTTGAGTGGAATTTATTTGCCAAAATGACACAGACAAAATGCACAATAAAGCAACAAAATTAAAGATGACTGGATCATATTATTTTTTAAAATTTAATTTATTGTTGTCATATTTTCTCTAGATATATGGAAATAATATCGTCATTGTGAATTCTTTTGGCCACAATAATTGTGTACTGATGTTGCTTATGTGTCAGCCCTCATTTTCTTTTTAATGTGAGCTGATATGGCTTCTGTACTTGAACCTCAGTAAAGTTTAGAGTGCGGGACTTTTACATGGAACAGAATTTAAAGAAGCGTACCATTACCTGGACATGTTGATGATATTTTATCAAATAATCTCTTACTCTGCTAAAGAGGAAGTAAGCAAGAAATAATCAAGAATATTCCCTTGCTTTTTTGATTCTCACTTTCAGATTTTTTTTACCCTTAACTACTTCTCTTAGTTCTTTTTTCCCCCCGGAACCAGATTATTTTACACACACACACACACACACACACACACACACACACACACACACACACACACACACACTGAGAGACCAGTCGTTAGCAACACTATGCTATAGACAGCAAACCTATAGGGAGGGGTCTGAGGGTCGGCGAAGGCAGGGCCGACCCAGCCGTTGAGCATTGCTCACCCAGAGCAATCGGATGAAAACGCAGTGCAGATGTAATTTGTTTTCAATGGCTGTTTCAAAAGAATAATTGTGGTGACACTGGCCGGTCGATACTATGGATTTTTGTTTTCGAGTGCAGTGTGTGTGTGGCGCTAAGAGAGGGCAGGAAATACAACGCTGCAGACCCAAATACAATAAAAATGGATTGTGTGTGTGTGTTTGTGGGGGTATTTGCAGGTCTGGTAACCATCACTGGGCCCTGGACATCATTGGAGGGATTACTAAATGTGTCCTATGGGCTGGCTATAGGCTGGTATTCTCTCTCTCTCTGTCTCAGTTTGCCTTTCTTTCCTCCTTTTCTTTCAGGGGAAAAAACACTGACTTGCCTTCAATAAACTCACTTAAGATGAAACACGGCTCAGGGAGAGAGGAGGCCTGGGTAAAACTGTGAAGGTAAACCTGGCAGGACAGAGCGTCTCTCTGTGTGTGTGTGAGGGAAAGTACCACCGAACATCTCCATTAATTTAAATTCCACTGCCATTTAAATACTCTCACCACCATGATTTACACTGCTTCAAAAATGTGTTCTCTGTCTAATTAAATGAGAAAAACACCTTAGGCTATCTCTTAAACATTAAGATTAAAGTACAGATTAATCTTATTTTTGCAACAAATAATTCATGTACATTTCTTTTTTAATGAAAATGATAATTTAAAAATAATGTTTTGCAACTTTCTCCTATCCATTTCTACTTTATACTGTAACCCCACAGAAAGGATTGCATCAATACATTGATGCTGTTTACATTCCAGCATTTCAGAAAGCATTGCAGCAATAATATACATGTACACAATGTATATTCATACGCATTCAAACACACTGCAAAACATAAACACACTCACATAAATGTACAATTACACATATTATTTTAAAGTGTGTTTTTATTTGACTAGAACTTTATTTATGCCGCAATAATGAAGTCAGAAATTTCTGTGTACATGCGTCTGAGTGTATGATGTGCACTGGCAATCACTACTATAGTTCCTGAACACATTGTAAAATGTTTCTTTCCTCCATGAGATTGCCCTTATGATTGGTTCTCATAATAACAGTCTCTTTCCTCTGGTTAGTTAGTACACTTTCTAACTTCTGAATGGGCTAATCTGTCGCTCGTCCCCTACTTTCCCTTTGTCCTTCTCCCTCCCTGATCTTCCCTCATACGGCCTTTCTATTGCCACATAATGGGCACTTTGACCATTTGCCAAATCAGACACTGTTTTGCTGGGCGATGGAGTTGGGGCAATTCTAATTCGTCACAGGAAGTGTAGGCGTGTGTGTGTGGACATGAGTGGGTTCATTGAAGGGGTGGGACTGTGACATCAAATGAGTGAAGGTAGATTTAGACGGCACACTGGGGCCAGGTGGAGAGGGACATACAGTAAAAGGACATTATTCCTCTGTAGTCCGAGCCCTCGCTGACACTCTCTACCCCCCTCCCTCCTCTCTCTCTGTCTTTCTGCACTATTCCCTTGCCGCGGGTGGTCACCAGAGACCAGACTGGGGCTGATTTATTCTCCCTCTCTCCTGTCCTCTGCCTGACTGCCTCTGCAATGGAGAAATTTCCTCTCTCCCTCTCTCTCTTGTTCTCTCTCCCTCCACAGCAGCAGCAGTGGTACTAAGACAGGGAAAGCAGGGGAATGAGAATAGGGGGGGCTAACATTAGAACGTCTCCCTAATACACTGTCCTACTCTGTCTACTCCCACTTTCCTGCCCCGCGGGTGTCCTCTCACCAACTATGTCTTCCTCACAGGCAATGTGTATGTGGTGAGCACATCTAAAGCTGCAGAGTAATATTTTTATGTAAACTATATCTGTAGTGCTATTGACACTACAAGAACTTTAACTAGAACACTTCCCTTAAAGAGGCTGTGGAATATATTTCATATTTAACTCCTTTTACAAAGGATTGGATTGTGTGCCTAGCCTGTGGATACCAAAGTATTTACTATATTTACAACACTATGGTCAGATTAATGCAGTCAGGCTGTTCACATGCACTGTAGGTATATCAACGAAAAGTAATGCACCGTAATTCATGTATACCCCACATAGTCATGATCTTATAAATTGTGTATAATCCAGGTAATCAATTTAGGTTAGGTTTAGGCATAACAACCAGATTATGTTAAGATTATGGTTTGGAAAAGATAATGTTTGGCTTAAAATACTTTTGGTGGCACAATCCACACTGGAAATGCAGCGATGTCTCTTTAACAAACAACTGCTTTTCATGGCACTAAAGTCACTCAGTCAGACGTTAGCAGGTGTTAGTGGGGGTTTGTGCAGTGGGAAAGGGGTTAAAATAAATAATTCAGCTGATTAATGAAGTTATTTGGTAAGAACCACAATCTTGCGTTTTCTGATATACCTGACCTGGGTCCACTACAAGTTGTTATCACTCACTCATTCACAGATGTTCTTTACATTTTAAGCCAATATGGAGCACTTTTCCTTTTCCTGTTTCCAGCTCTAAACCACTTGTAGGAATCTCTAAAAACTGATTCTCATAAATTGCAAAGTTGTACAGTTGGATTCACACAAGCATTGTAATTCCTATCTATCTATCTATCTATCTATCTATCTATCTATCTATCTATCTATCTATCTATCTATCTATCATATAGTTTTTTTTACACTGCTAATAACGTAAAAGGATGGACATTCAAATCACATTTTAGCTGTCTGACAACACATGAGTTGGGTCCTTGACTTTTCAGGGGTCAGGCTACCTATTACTGTACCTGCCCTGTGTTTCAGACAAAAGTGTGGCTATGCAAGCTTATAAATACCTCTTTTACACCAAAGGATCTACCGAATTCCTGAGACTCATTCAGTGAGTAAAAAGCACAGAGCTGTACCTGATTAGCTACATCTCAAAGCAGTGAGCTTGAGCGGCATGGTGACACTCATTACACCAGCCAGCGCTGGGCTAATTGCCAGTGGGATGAAATAATTCTACAGATGCTGACAGGTGAGAGGGTGCTCAACCATGACCGGCAAAATATTTCTCCTGTGGCCAGTATGTGAGAGGGATTGAAGTGGGCTTCTGTTCAGATATGCAAACAGATATATGCAAATTCCTGCATGTAAGCACACAAACACGTGCATATCCATGTACATTTCATTATGGATGATGTAATATAAAAGAACAGTTCCCACAGTACACAGCATAGCTGATGTTGGATGATTTAACCAATGTGTTGGATTATTCTCCTCATGCCAAACACACAAACACACGCAGGCACCTCCTTGCCCACCTCTTCGCTCTGCTGGCCCTCGTCTTCGGCCACTCCTCACTAGTAAGACACTGGCACACACACATTATTGATTTTCATTTAGATAACTTAACGTTCACAGACAATTCACAGCCCCTCCATCACAGACACCCCAGCCCCAGCTTAGATGTACGAGCTTGCCTCACTGTAATCTGCCACCATATCTCTTCTCTCATGCTCTCTTTCTCTGTTTTTTCAGATTCATTTTTCCTAAACTTAACCAATCCCGAATAAGCGGGATATAAATGGAGAGCGGATGTTGCATCGATCAATCAGACTTCACACAAACGCACACACACAAGCAGAGCGAATGTATTTCCCACCAGCAGTTTTCCTTTTCCGCCCCCAACATCCCATTACCTCTGGGTAGTTGGCCAGTCAAACAGGAATAAAAATTGCACCCCAAACATCATATGTTAGGGCTGATTTGTCGAGTGGGAAGCCTGACAATTCCCAGAGACTTACACAGCCCACACTGGTGCTGGAAATCAGGCCTGTTATGGCGGCCACACGTCTATAAAGATTGTTCATTTGGTGGAAAACAGCTACCTGGGCAGGGACAAGGAGAGTGATGCAGAAAGCGTTGTAAATACACAGGGAGATATATGAGCCTGGCTGACCTAGACTGGGACTGTACGGCTGTGGGCATGAATCCAATGAAACGGTCTCTGTGACGTGTCTTTATGGGGTATGGAGGGCTTTTTCTTGTTAAACAAAAGTGCAACTTGCAAAACACAAACATTATTTCAGTAAGCAAATAAAGTCAGGACTATAAAAAGTAAAACAATAAATTAATTAATCTTCATCTGTAAACAAAGCTGAAATGTAAGCAATAGGGAGTGATGCTTATAGGGCTTCTTTATAACTCCATATAAGAAGAGGAAAGTGGGCGCTCTTGCATAGTTCTGAGACACCGATGCTCCTGTTAAAGGATTACCCAGGAATAGTTCAACAGTTGAGAAAATAGGCTGATTTGCTTTCTTTGCTGAAAAATTACTGAAAAGATTGATACAGATATTATATCAGGGTGGAGCCAGGAGATGATTCGCTGAGCGTTGCACACACACTGAAAGCAGGGAGAAACAGCTAAGTCCACTTTATTTAACATTTAAATAAGACTCTATTTCAATTAATAGAGCTGATTACTAGAGGTGTACATTACTAGTTTAATCAGGATACAATATTATATCGATTCTTTTGACAATGATACAACATTCATTTATATCACAAAGTCTGCCGCAAAACAATTTTGATTCACTTCAGTTCAGGGATCTGGAATTAATATGACAAGATATCGTGCCCATTTAACACAATCAGTAACAAAAGAAGCTGCCACTCTTTTCGTTTTTGCTTTTGGCGATATAAGAACAATACATAAGAAAACCTCACTGGCTAAGTGCAGTCAACTTCACTGACGGACATAAAACAGCACATGCAATAAGTTGGCCTTCAGGGCTTTCCCACAGAAATCCCTTTCTGCAAGAAATCTTTTCATTTTAACTACAACCCTGATTTTTTTCCTAAAATTTCAGGACCATTTGTCTTAAAGCTCTTAAGGCAAACTTCTCCCAACAGCCATTACTAGCTTAAGAGTTTATACATTGTATAAATAAGCCTAGCTGCGTGTATTTTTATCTTCATTCTGAAGTCATCAACCGGTAAAGTCATCGATCGCTTTGTCAGTGATTTTGGCGTCAGACAGCAATGCCAAAAGTCACCTTTCGCAGAGGTATTATATGCCACTGGTGGCTGGATGGCATCTGTCACGTAGTATGATACGTGGACGCGTGGCGCCAGTTCATAACATGGTTTGATGGTACCTGTTATGGTGGTATGCTATACCACAGGATGGCGTCACTTAGAAATGCTGCCAGTAACGGCATAATATAAGGAGCTGGAATGTCCCTAATGGGTGTGTGGGATGCGTCGGTAGATGGGTTTTTCTGACTCACTGTGGGTTTAAGTCACTGCATCTCCTGACAGAACACCACAGTTAAATTTCAGTCTGCATGCACATTTTTTCAGCCTACCACTGTTGAATCAGACCTGCAAATGTTGCTGTAGACATAAGTCAGCAGAGTGAGATGCATGGCCAGGCAGGTATGTTGTGTTTCCCAAATATTTTATCTAATGACAACATTGTTTACAGATGGCATGTTCTTTGTCTGTTGACCTGTGTTTTCTTTGAAATGCAAAATATTTCCACACTGCTAATTTATTCCAGAGAAAATAACATTATCGTCATCGTCTTTTTCTTGGATGCTTTCCATTATCTGCCTGGTTAATTACAGCTTGGGTCTTTGTTAATTTTTGTTATCATTTTGAATGGGAATACTACCATTATACTCACTGTGGTAGTTGCTGAGATCTGAGAATTCAGTGCCATTCCTATATAGAATTAAAAAGTGGCGAGAAATACGAGCCGTCATGAGATCAGACAGGTTTTGAACAAACCCCAGTTGTCAAAGAACAATAAAATGATTACCCAAACTATATTCTGTAAATATCCATCACAGACCAACATCATGGTTCAGCTTTTCTTGTGTGATGAGGGACTATTACCAAAATTTACAACCAACATTTGGTTTGTTTAAAACCTGTCATACCATATTTTATTGCCTTGTCATTGTAGTAATGTCACTGTGTTCCTAGATCTCAGTAATTACTTTGATGAGTACAGTGTAATCATAATGAGACCCAAGTTGTAATAATAATAATAACCCTTTAAACATCCATCAATCTAGACAGCGTTTCTTGCAATTTGGCATACAGTATTCATATGAGCAGGCATATGAACACATAACTACACAAGGTCTGCCCAGATGAGAACCACTGTGTTTTATTTCTCATCTGAAATGCCTTCATCTTGGCTGGAGATTGATGCAGTCTCTTAGTCTGCCCCTTAACTCATGAGTACTCGGCAGTTATTAAGAAACTCAGAAAATAAACAGCTAACCTCATTGTTTCAAATATGATTGATGGTTGGCATGATGTGCAAAAATATATGGGTGAATGTCAGGCTCTCTCACTTGAGCCCAATCTGGGGTAATGATGACTTTGTGCCTGGTAGAATCAGTGGAGGTTTCCCATTATGAGTCAACAAAGGTCTTGCAAAAATCCAGAATATCTTTTGACCTCATGATGGAGTTCTCTTGTCGTTTGAAAAACTGACCAAAAAAACACAACAGTGAAAAAAGCATTTTTTAAACCCCTACACATCAGAAGTTTCATTTCAACCAGTTAGAACAGTTCATTAGCAAGGCCACTTGTTTCTGCTCCACAACAAAAAACTGTTATGGCAAAGGCCAAGTTTCTCTTATATGACCTACTGGTTACTGGCTGTACAGAATCCTTTGAATCAAGGTTAAATGCGGGAGGAGGGAGGATTTTCAAATTGAGGTTACACTTGATGAGTGACAGAATGCTTGTATTGAGACCCAAACCCAATCTATTAATACCAGACACAAGTCTGGTATTAACAGACAAAATTAGCTAATGCTGCTTATGTTACTCCTGTTAAATTGAATGAATTTGATGGCACTAATTCATCAATATATGCATCAACTGTGGTCAGAAAAGGGGGACTTTAGTCCCATGTCTCTGGGAGCGTGCTAAAATAAGTGAGTTTTGGCGGGAAATCTATTGATGAGATTTTATTTCTAAAATTCCCCTTTGATCCAAATGTCTATTTTGGGAGTGTACCCAGGATAATCCATATATATAAAGAAGTATAAAAAAAGTCCTCTTGATATGTGCTTTCTGCGAGGTGTCTAATTGCCACTTCTTGCAAAAATGTTAAGAGACCTGAGTAGGTCAATGACCAAGAGAAATGATCTGCTTTCTTTCAATGGAAAAGATAACCTACAACCTCAAGGGCAATAAGGACCACAGTGCTCAAAAACATTAGGGGAATACTTGATCATCACAGTTAGAACACCAAGTTACTTCAGGGATATCAATCTGTCTATTTAGGGAGCACAAGTGATTGTGAATTACAGGTGCAATGGAGAGGCAAAAGCAGGTCAACCCTGAAAAAAAAAAGGAATGGTTTTACATGTGGTGGTCCCAGACAGTTGCTCTGTCTTTATCCTTCCTGACTGATTCTTCTCTAGTTTTGTCTTCTGCTAGTGTCCTTGTCACAACTGGTAGCATGAGAGAGTGTGGGCTGAGCACCCATAATTTCGTTGTACCCTGCACAATGACAATACAGTCTATTCTATTCTATTCTATTCTATTCTATTCTACTCTAGTACCTGCAGCCCGATCAGGCTGCACAGGTAGTCCAGCTCCTCCAGGATGGCACATCTATACATGCGGTCACATGAAGAGCATAGAAGAGATACCAGGAGACTGGCTGTCACATGAAGAGAGCCGGACAGGACCATGGATGGGCAACCCAGCAGCAGTTCCGGAATCTGCTCCTTTGCATGAGGAGGAACAGGAACAGCACTGCCAGAGCCCTACAAAATGACCTCCAGCAGGCTACTGGTGTGCATGTTTCTGACCAAACTGTCAGAAACAGACTCCATGAGGGTGTCATGAGGGCCCAACATCCTCTAGTGGGACCTGTGCTCACAGCTCAGCACCGTGCAGCTCGATTGGCATTCGCCAGAGAACACCAGAATTGGAAGGTCTGCCATTGGCGTGACTGCTGTTAGGTACTGGGATACCGGCGGCCGGCCCTGGGTTCCTCCTGGTGCAGGACAATGCCCGACCTCATGTGGCCAGAGTGTGTAGATGACTCCTGAATTACACTGATGGCATTTACTGGCCCTCAATCTTCTGACCTAAATGCAGTTGAGCACCTATCGAATGTCATATATCAGTGCAACCAACGCCGCCAAATACCACCACAGACTGTTCAGGAGCTCTTGGATTCCCTGATCCAGGTCTGGGAGGAGATCCACCAGGACACCATCTGCTGACTCATCAGGAGCATGTAAAGATGTTGTTGGGAGTGAAGCTGATTCAACTCAACAAGTGTGTGAAGAGGGAGAGAGACAGGGTAGGGAAGGACACGCAGCAGGGGGCCGCAGGGCGGAATCGAGCCCGCGGCCGCTGCAGCGAGGCAATGCCTCTGTACATGGCACTATCCACTACACTACCGACGCCCCTGCTTTCAGTTTTTTACTTTGACTTTAGGTGTGACATTAACTCATTTTGTTCTCAACAAATTATGCGACGTACATCAGTAAAGATTTCCAACTTGAACAATTCGTTAATCAAGGACTTCAGTGTTCCCTTTATTATTTTTGAGCAGTGTACATTATGTTGAAAATGATGATTTGAATGATGTGCTTGCTTAGGTAGAAAAGACATAGCATTGGTATGTAAGATGTTTAGTGATATGATGCTAAATTGGTAACAATGGAATCTTGAATATGACGTTGTACCAATTAAGAAACACATGATTTTTTATTTTTTTTGTTTAACTGCTCTGTATTGTTTTTACTTTTGTTACAGATAACTTACTTACGTGGGCCATTGTGTTGAGACAATATGGGACAGTTGAATGTGGGGGAGGGGGATACAAAGTACATTTGTGATTTGTAGTCATGGTGTTTATATTGATATGCTATAACACTGCCCTGTGTAATGATTATTGTTATCACTAACTGAAAAATCAATAAAACTATTGTTAAAAAAAATCCACAAAGTACATCTACTCCAATGCATCTATCAGAGTTTGCCCTGGTATCCTGTTAGTTCACTTACTTAACACTCCCCTGCCCCTACCAAACACCCCCTCCTCTCAGCCTTTTTTCAGCCTGTCTCTTTCATCTTTCTCCCAACTGTCCCCTGAGGTGAGAGACGCTCACAGATGAAAGTATGAAAGAAGACAAGTCATGCTGTGGACAGCTCCTGCTGTGCTCAGGCCACCACACCGCACACTGCCTGACTGGCCACTACTTAGTATGTTAGCACTGGACGGACACACACACACACACACACACACACACACACACACACACACACACACACACACTGCTCCATCCTGTCACCTTATGTTCTATCACCCCTCATTGGCATCATCTCCAGGAGACTTTAACTGAGTCAAACTGGCAGTGGAGGGAGACGGGGGTGACAGAGAAGAACATCAAGGAAGTTAAGACACCAACTGAGACCAAGAGACATCCTGGGCACAGGAAGTAGATGTGAGCCTGACACGACAAGGACTGGCACTTTGACATGTATTAAAAGGTTGAGACTGGACACATCAAAACAGAGAAAACTGAGAAGGCAGAGGCGTAATAGAGATGACAGGAATAGGCGAGTCCTTCCAGTTTTTGACAGACAGGTGAGCTAAACGAACGCTCTTAGTGCTGACTGCTTTACTCTGCCCACCCTGCTGGGAGCTGTCCCCACCATTGGAGGACAGATGAGATGAGTCATATGATTCAAGGAGAAACTAATTGTAAGCGGATAGGGCATTTAAGGATTATAGAGTGATGAAGTTCAGCCCCATTTTTAATCAGGCCTTTGTTCCATTACTTTGGCCAGACAATGTATTTTGCAATAAAGCATTCATTGGTTTCAAAGAGCATACATATGATATTAGGGTTTTCTGTCCATATCTCTGTCCACATAAATGGGCATCTACAACAGTACTGGTAGTACAATTTACCAAGTAATTGTAACAAAGACACATTGTTGAAAACTACAGGGCTTATGGGTTACATATGGACATAGGTAGGCAGCTGCATAAACTGCGAACCTTATATTTTCTGTCTTTAAGAGAGGAGATGATATTTCTTGATTTATCTTAGTGAGTGTGCCCTCATCCTGCATACTATGGCTGTGGCCCCAGGTTGACTGCATATAGTGTGTGGGGAAGTGCTGCAGCATGTACAGTCGAGTCTTAATCAGCCACACAGAAACATGAATTATGATGTTATGGACCACAAATCCTGGGGACTGCCCATTGTTCCAACAATGGCCCAAATACTTTGAAAAAAATGCCCCATTGGACCAAAAGCCCATGTGTAAGATGCCCATTGCTCCAAAGCACCATTTTTTCCAACGGCATTCTCCCAAACAAAAGCACATGGCTAATTACTATGCAGAGAGATGGTATAACCCGCCTTACCCTGCTTCTGATTGCCTTTTTACATTGGGTAAGTTAGAGTGAGGCATGGATAGTGAGATTGGTTAGGGTTTTGGCAATCTGGAAATCCATCGGTAAAAAAAAAAAAAAATTTCTTCCTGTACCTCTGGCGTTCGCTCACGTCTTTCACTTCTGGCGGTGCCCCCAGGGAATTGCCGTGTTGTTTACAAATACTTCAGGTAGAAAATCAGCAGAGTTTAACTATATATCACATTTTTCACGTCACTATATCACCGTGTAGACTAATCTGTTTGTTAAGTCTATAAACACAATGCTTGAACAAATGTTACTATTTCTGTGTGCAGGCTTTGTAAATAATAACATGGTTATCGTAGATTAGCTGGGCTAACCGTTAGCTGTTAACGTTAGCCGTTAGCTGTGTCTGTAATAACCATAGACTGTATAAAAATAAGGTAATAACTCAATAAACGGTCCGTGAATAAAATATTTTTTCCAGCGGATATCTTAGTTACATGATCGAGCTAGCAAAGCAGTTTTGTGTTGCTATGTGTGGTATTTATTCAGTTATGGGAAATCACAATGTCTAGAAAGCATCAGTGGCTGCAGCTGACAGGGACAGTTAGCAAAGCTAACATCAGGACGTCATCTGTTAAAAGCCTCCCGTTGTCGGATACGACATGAAACTACTCCAGTTAGCTCAATCATGTTGTAACTCAGACATCCGCTGGAAAAAATATTTTTTGTCATGTTGACGAGATGGCGTTTTGGGTGGAGTGGTCGCCATGGACGCAGAGCTTGCTGTTTCTGTAGGTACACATTTCCTGGGGACATTTCCTGCATGTCTCGGCCACGCCCCCTCTATTGTGATTGGCTAAAGCGCAGCATCGTTCAAACTCAACCCCCCCCCCCGTAGTCGTCTTTCACACAGATTCTACAATGTAAATTGCAGAATCTGTCTTGAGAGATTAGGGTTTGGGTAAGAATATCAATTGAGCCAGTAAGGGGCAGAGTACAGCAAATCACATCTTCACCATAGTACAGTGGTCTGATGACACTATTCTGCATGATAATTAGCCATATGCTTCTGTTTGGGAGATTGTGCAGCATATTCGGGGCACCAGGCTTTTGGAAATATGGTCTTTCAGACCTAGGAAACATTTTTCAGACTACAAGGGCTTTGGAATTATGAGCCTTTAGTACAATGGCATTGCACCCAAAATCCAGTTGTTTGCAAAGGGAACTTCTTCATTTTTGTTAGAAATAACTTTATTTTACTATTTAATATGGTTTTATTTTTTAATGTAGTCACTGGATAGAGTTTGATTTTTACGAAAATGTTTGTAATCTTTTACAAATACGGAACTTGTTGCGTATTAAAGTCATAAAACATGACCTAGGAAAGAGTCCTAAAACCCTGAAAAGAGTTGACATTTTTTCACTCATAGTTCCCTTTCGCTCAAAGTCAACAGATTTTTATGGGTTTTTAGTTAGTTAAAAATCATAAAAGTTCATTTGTGAAGATTATTTTGCTGATCAAAATGTGTAAATATCATAAACATTTGTTTACCAGAAAGCTTTTTTTAATGCAATAATTCAATATCCGATGGGAAAATCCAATTAGCTTTTTGATAAGGGAACCAAGGTTCACGTCGGCCTACAGAAAAACATCATTCCTGGTACACTCTATTTATGCAGGCATGGTGTTTTACTAAATGACGGTCAATTGTTGTTCTAGCTGAGGAAAATAACTAATGACAGCTTTATAGGTGAGAGTATGGTACATTGCTAGCTAGCTACTTAGCTACAGTAAGCATGGAATGTTCTTTTTTTACAGCTGCCCTTTTTCATTAAGGCAGAATTTTATCAATACATCCTCGTACCTAAACAACAGAAAAGGTTGTTTGCCAATGACTCCCAAAACGCCCAGTCAATATATATGACTGTTGGACAGTGCCAGCCACATGCACACATGCTAACAATCACAGTTGCATTTACACACCAAAACTACATGGTTTGGTTAAGAAAATATCAATGTTTGGCTTAAAATAAGTACCTTTTTTTGTTGACCTCTGGTATCACATGGGGCACAAAGAGCTGTCCCTTTGGTGAAAGTCCTGTTTGACCCATCCACTATTCCAGCACTTCCCTATGTGGACTTTGTTGCTCTTTATACCACGTCACCTGACTTCTTTCTTTATTCACGTCATAATTACTATGGCCACTCAAGGCTGCACCTAACAAAATGTAAATCTGGGTTGAATGAGCTTGCACAGACGACCTATAAGGCAGTTTTTGGAGAACTGATTTTATATAGGTATGAACTGATTTTCATGGTATCTTAGAACATGCAGTGATACTCTACATTCTTTAAATGGCTTCCACCAAGTGACAACCTTTGGGGCTCAAAAATGAAGCCAAAGTGGAAGTGTCAAAACCTGCAGTTCCTCAAATGGCCACTTGAGGCTGGCTCCAGAAGTCAGTCAATTCCCACTGATGCCAATGTTAAAATGCCCAATTTTACAGTAGAAATAAAAACATTTACAGCCTGGTACAAAAAACAATTTTGGTGTCTATAGCTTTTTTTCCCATATTAATTATAACTGTACAGGGGGTTAATTTTATACATATATTTAACTCATCGTGGTAGCTACTTCCATTATTTTATACAGTAAATGGCTTCCGCTGAAAAACTTAAGTTAGTCAAAGTACGGTTAACCACACTGCAAAATTACAACACAAAAACATGAAAATCAAATCAAATGACAGTGACAAAATCATGTTATGATGTTACCACCACTGGGTCTTGGCAGGCTTTTCCTGCCTTTCAAAAGTGGTCCCGCTTTGTGGCATGTCCCAAACACAGTCTGGTGTCAGGTACAGGGGTGCTGAGGACAGCTTTGACTCTAATGTTTAATCTCAAGGAATAGCAACCTGAATAAGCTTTTAGCTCCAATGTAATACAGTCTAAACAATGTGTTTGTGTGTGTGCACATTGTGTGTGAGTGTCGCATTCACTGTCATTCCCTTCCTTCACACTCTGACTTCATATACTGTACATACTCTGATGGGCTTTCACACCCTGGTTAACATGCTTTAGCTGATGGTGTGTACTGATGTGTGTGTGTGAGAAAGAGGAAGACAGATAGGGAGTGAGAGAGAAAGCATGTTTTGGTTGACATGACTTGCTGGAATGGGACTCACTGTATGTAGAAAGTGCTATTGCTTGTGAGAAAGTGGCATGAGATGGGAAAGGTTGTCTCACCAAATCACTGTTCACAAATGTTTCGTGTTGTACGTGCAGGCTAAATCTCTGTGCACTGTTACTTTGATGAGGAATCCACCTGCTTTTAGGACACAGAGAACCTAAGTCATAATGTCACGCCCCTGCTAGTCGCTGTTTCACAAGCTTCTGTTAAATACAATCTCTCATTTAAAATTTCTTTTATCAGTCGTTCTGAAACAGTGAAACATATTTCTGAGGATTATTCTAAGACAAATCAGCATCCACTAAAATTCAACGACTAATTTGTGGGCACTGAAAAAACTATGATGTGCAGCCGAATGTCACCATAACTTAATTTTGTCCAAATCTATAGGAAACTCTTTTCTAAAGTCATGTTTTCCCAATAATTATTTGGGCTGTCTAAAAACTTTTGCAGTATTTTATAATTTTAGCTGGATTGCAGAATCCAAGACCAGCCCTATAAACGTGCGATGAGTCTGTCCGCGACTGAGTGATAAAGGTACACCATTGGTCGGAGTGAGTGATGACGTGAGTGTTAGTGTTTTCCAATTGGCTTTTGCTATTTTGAAATGAATAGACGCTGACAGAGCCATGGGCACCCATAGTTCTGTATTCTGTCCTCAGGGGGGCTTTTGTTTACAGCAATACTGTTTATGAATGACATTCATCGATTAATTTACAATCTATCGCATAGTGGCTGATGGCTATGGCTAGCGATGCAGACCACCTTTGTATTTTGTAAGCTGGAAACCATTTCCCTTTGTAGAACCAAAGTTTTTGTTTACTTTTATTCACGGATAAGAAACAGTAAATTCTAGACATTAAAGCCCCCCCCCCCAAAAAAAAAACAAAAAACAAATTGCATTTGAAGACTTGTGTGTGATTTATTTTGACTTTATTTGTAGAGGGAAAATCTGCTAGCTGCTAGGCTAATTTATGCAACACGAAATGTCATGGGCTTATGCAAAAAAACGTCAGTATGATGTAGCTATATGTGGGGAAAATGTGCCTAGCAAAAGATGATTGTTTTGTCTGTGAAGCTTGTGAGTCAAAATGAAGACAGATTTTGTAACATTATCTTTGTTTAATGTTGCTCTTGTTCCCAGCTTCATATGTGTAGAGGATAGACTGCTCGCTTCTAGGCCAATTTATACAAAATAAAATATGATAATAGCTTAGGCTATTATTTGTTAGCATGTTGTATAAGTTGGGAAAATGTATCTAGGGAAAGGCAATTTGTCTGTGAACCTTTTGAGTTATAATGGAGCCAGATATTGCACTTTTGTTAAATGTTGTCACTAGTAAGCCATGTTTAATGTGTGTTTTTGGTGTGTTAGATGAATCAATTGAACTTCACTGCACTGCATAGAAACTCAACACAGCACCATAGAAACCTCACTGCCAACTAGTGTTTTGAGGAGGGCAGGGTTGTGTTAAATTTGTACTGTATGAAATAATGGACGTAGCTACCATGAGGTTACACATTGGCTTGCAGACTCACATTTTGAGGCCTCAAGTCTGGCATTTCTGCCATAACAATCTTGATGATTTTGGAACCAGAAGTGACCATATATGGATGTAAGGAAAGAGCTGCTGAGGAGCAAGGGGTGAATCCATCTCTTAGACTGTGGTGATGCTTTGCAGACAGCCTGTCACTCAAGTGGCCCCGCCCTTTAATATGTATACCTTAACCCTTAATTAAATGTAAACCAGTGAGTTATGTAACCCCCCCCCCCCCTTACAGTTGCCATGAATGTTGAAATGACCTATGGAGGCCAAAACCATTTCGTGTACCAGGCTGTCCGTTGTAACATGTGAGTCTATGGGGACTAACAGACTTTTGGAGCCAGCCTCAAGTGGCCATTCGAGGAACTGCAGTTTTTGATACATCCATGGTGGCTTCATTGTTCAGCCCCAGAGGTTTCCACTTGGTTAAACTGAGCAAAAAGGAACTGATCAGTGGGTACAGCTCCAGAGAAAGCAGGTCCCCTCTGCTGTGTGAGTGTGTCTATGTGTATTGTTCTTGATTTTAAGATGTATTTGCATGATTTTTTCTTTCTTTGGCTGGACTGTAACAGCTTTGTTGATTACTCCAGGCTTATTATGTAAGAGGGATTTTAGTCTCACATTTTGACTTTATCCTGCAACACTGAGCCAATCTACATTCTTGCCACTCTGATCTGAACGGGACATGTTCTGTGTTATTCATTACACTACACTTTGATTTTAGCGCTAAAATCATTTTCTACTGCTTGTTTCATTAGAACAATCATTTTTACAGCTGGTGAGGAGCTCCACTTGTTTGCACACAAAGTTGGGATGATATATTTCTCCCTCTCTTTGCTGAGTATGCTGACACACACACACACACACACACACACACACACACACACAGACAAAGAACCAGGGAGGGAGGGGAGCAGGCTAGCTAAGCCTTAGCATTCCCAGCACGGTATAATTAAGACTGAGCGCTAACAGACACTCCCAGTTTAACCACATTACTCTTAAAAAATGTTACACAAACCAGAGACATCTCTGACAGCGCAACATTATCCCCCCAGTTACAATTAATTACCCACACGTCCTCCCCATGCATCCCATTTACATATCTTAACAAAGGCAGGGGGATCTGCCAGGAGGGGAAATACAGGTTAGTTAGGCATGCCAGGGAGCATACCGATGTGTCTGTACGTGCGTGAGTGTGTGTGTAAGACTCATGCTGAGGTGTGACTGATAAAAAAACAAATTAATGCAGATCAGCTGCTGATACCTGGCTAAGACAGATTGCTATATAAAACGTGTTCCCTGCAAAACTTCAAATTTCTTTCCGTCTCTATTCTTGAATATACATCTTCTTTTTTTTCTT
Organism: Epinephelus moara; assembly: GCF_006386435.1. Taxonomy (NCBI): domain Eukaryota; kingdom Metazoa; phylum Chordata; class Actinopteri; order Perciformes; family Serranidae; genus Epinephelus; species Epinephelus moara. The sequence goes on along the minus strand of NC_065506.1, from coordinate 8,258,271 downwards.
CTTTGCTGATGTTGTATCATTCTTTGTATCATGTTTGTATAAGTACACATGCAACCTATGTGTTTTTGCAAATATGCGTAGACATTTAAGCGCTGGCGCAGACAGACTTTGTGTGTGTTTTCCTTTTTCTTCTTACTCTTTCTTCTCCATTATTTTTTACCTCTTGTTCCCTTCTGTCTCTCATTTATAATGGGGAGAGGGAGGCTGGAGATAAAAGAGGCGAGCAGGGAGACAGAGTGAGCGGTCACACTCTGTGATGCTATCTGCTACCCACAACGCATTGCAAGTGGACGCCTGACATGTTCTATACATCTTTCCACTCTGGCGCTCATTAAACAAATGCCCGTTGATATATAGCTCTCAAGAAATGAATTTTTACCTCTGTGGGCTGGGGACCTGCTCTCTCTCAGTCCTTGCCTTCTCTGTGATCTCTTGGGCCCATGGAAAAACACACACACACACACACACACACACACAAACACACACTCACTAACAGACTGCGCATGCACAGGCACATATAAAATCCAAAAACAGTGATAACAAATGTGGCCATGAACACACTCACCATGTACACTTGTTATTTTCTCCCATAGGGCAGCTGGGGCTGTGTTTGCTGATATGACCGGTTACTTATAGGAGAGCTGGCTGCATGCACTGTAAAACAATGAAGCAGATATGATTACTCTGATATACAGTATATATAATGACACACACTACAACCCATTTGCCACAACCAAAGCCGTCCCCATTGGAAGTCTGAATGTACTGCATTCCCATGATGTTGATAAGGAACAGATAGATTTGAAACAAATTCATTTATTATCCTTGTTATCTCCTGTACTTTTATTCCTGCTAGAGATGTGTTGCAGGCTAAACCTGGAGAAACTCAGTTTTCGTACCTTTTTATATGCAGGAGTGGAGTTTACAGGCCTTTTTAGGATGGCATAAATCATCATGACCTGGATCTATGGTGTACATCACCGAAAGTAGAGCTAGTTCTACAAAGATAAGCTCGTTTAAGGGAAAGAAAATATAAGATAATGTTGTTTTGAAAGCTAATTTTGGTGTGTTTGGTAACTTATTACCTTAAAAAAACAAACAAAAAAAATGTTTGTTTTTTTTCTCTCTGTCATAGCATTATCAACAATTTAATGTTAACTTTTAAATGCAGTCACTGGGACCTACATTTTACACCCTCAATGATTACCCATATCAGAGACAATAAGCTCATATGTCATGATTTTAATATATTTTTAAAAATCAACATAAGAATTATTGAATATTATAATTTTAGAAGGTTTCAATTTCAATTTTTTAAGCACATTTAAAAACACACACACAAAAAAAACGAAAGAATAACAAACAGCAGAATCTTCTTATTCACACTTCCTGTTTCTGACTGTGATCATTGTACCTTGCTATATTGCATTTCACACAATTGTTTACTTTGTGATCACTTTTACAGGGGCAGATCTTACATTTAGTTTCACTTGATCCCATGTCCCTCTTTCCCATGGCTGGGTTGTGGCTTTTGCCACCTCATACATCCTCATGGCTTTAGTGACCTGGGTTCATAGTTGGAGGCAGCCTTCCAATCAACTCCTCATGTGTGAATGGGTCCTTTATGACTATTAACTGTCACAGTTTTAACAACATTAACGTTTTAGGTCAATGCATACTCACTCTGACATTGTCACATACCGATGTTTGGTCATGGACTTTTCACCTTGAGATATGACATGCAAGGTACCCTAGGTGCGTTGGCTGTTGATGTTCTGGGACGCCGTGTCAACCTCTGCCTGTTATATGCATTGTTATATGCGTGTTTTTAAAATACACTTCTGTTTTCTCAGGAAATGTACAGTTTGCATACACTCTCTTTCAAAACAATCGCACTACATTGGTATAACACCGCAAATTGACAGTTGTTTCCTTCAACAACAAACACATGTGGTTATGTTTTGCCAAAACACGCACGTGGTTGGGTTTAGGCAACAAAAGCACGTAGTTGGGTTTAGGAAAAAAGAACAGAGTTTGGCCTTACAATCTTACAGGAAGGGAACGTTGGCCTCCCAGGTAAGAGTTAATGGTTATTGCACCCATCAACCAGCCCCCCCCACCTGCCCTACTCGGACTTCAGCCACCTTAACTTTCCTTATTTTCCCCACTGCGTTTCCCCCTGATGCCACCAGGCGCCGTCAAACAATAATAGTGACTGGCTGCGTATCATGCCAATGTGAAAGGATGGCTTTTTTCGTCGGTGTCTGACACCGGAAGTCACTAACCAAGACTGGGTTGTTTGGGTTTAGACAAAAAATGACTTGGGTAGGTTTAGAAAAAAGACCATGGTTTGAGTTAAAATAAGTACATTTGTTACGTAATTTACATTATATTAGTAACACTCTCATTACGTCACTTCACTAAAAGAGCTCAACGCTGTCTTTTGGTTTCACATGAGACACAAACAGGGTCAAAGTCATCAAGTATTTTTTTTTTTTTTCTTTTTCACTCTTTATACTACATCACCAGACTTCCTTCTTTGCTCCTGTCTTATGGGTTGTAATAAGCTGCTCTTACAAATGTCCTATGTGGTTGTGTTTTGAAGAAGGACAGACATTAGTGTTATGCAGGCCATTCTTCTTACAACATACAAGCAGCTTCTAAAATATGATGCAGTGTATAGAGAAAAAAAAGTAATTGTAGGCTGTTAAGTCCTAAATGACTTACATTGTTTGAAATTTTCTGCCATGGCATATACAGTGGGGCTTCTATGTGTAAGTTTGCATGTTCTCCCCATGATGGTGTGGGCTTTCTCAAGCTTCCAAAGTCCAAAAACACGCAGATTGGATTAATTGGTGACTTTAAATTGCCGGTAGGTGTGAATGTTAGTGTGAATAGTTATCTGTTTCCATGTGTCAGCCCTGTGATGGTCTGCCAACCTGTCCAGGGTGTACCCCATCTCTCGCCCAAAGTCAGCTGGGATAGGCTCCAGCCTCCCTGTGACCCTGTACCAGGACAAGCTGTTACGGATAATAAATGAATGAAAGAATGATTTACACCTTACCAATATTCTTTTACAAAAAAAAGAACATTATCAAGAAAATAAGGTTTGTAAGACTGAAAAACTGCCTAATAGTATATAAAGTAATTCAATTCAAACTGCCTAACAAAATATGAAGTAACTAAAAGAAACTCCACCTTGACCAGTCCCAACAGTAAATTACTGCTTGTTTACACCTATATCCATCAGTAATAATCATCCAATAATATACATATGCAACATTCTGGAGTGGGCCAACCTGCATAATGAGTATTTTTACTTTTGATAATTTAAAAGCACATTTTCCTGGCAATATTCACGCCCTTTTACTCAAAGCAGGATTTATGTAACAGTATTTTTTTTTTAACATTGTTGTATTGCTCTTTTTATTTTTAAGTTAAGGAACTGAGTACTTCTTCTACAACTAGTGGACTAGTCTGTTTCTTTATCAAGTATAGTCGTTTCAGTACATCCATAACAACTACTCCACAATAATGTTAATTTGCTATAAAGTGGGCTAATGGGACAATAATAAATAATCATTATATTTATATATATATATATATATATATATAGGTGTGTGTGTGTGTGTGTGTGTGTGTGTGTGTGTGTATATATATATATACACACACACACTAGTCCATACCCATTGGTAGCTTTGTCACCTTCTACCTATGCCAATTCTCAATGCCTATATGCAGTTTCACATAGATTGTCCCACGTTATTCTACTCACTGACATAGTCAGACAGAATGACTGACTGACAGAATGACACACTGACAGTTTCCGTGATTATGTACAGCATACCATACCATGACTTAGTCATACCAAAAATGAGAAATTAGCCATTTTTAAGCATTTTTCTGTTGTTATAGCGCCACCCAGTTGCCAATTAGAGTTAAATTCCTCCAGTCACTTTGAGGCGTCCTGTTCTACATATCTACCAAATTTAGTAAAAAACAACATGGCGGGTAGGCCTAGATAAGAAATTAGCTCTCTAGCACCCCCATTTTGTTTGATGGGATCAATAATGGAGGGGTCCCCTCAGATTATATGTGGTCATATGCCTACAAAGTTGCGTGGTGATCGGTGAAACCCTTGAGATGTT
>NC_065506.1:8225893-8253946 GCF_006386435.1 Epinephelus moara | reverse complement strand
TATATATATATATATATATATATATATATATATATATACACATATATACATACACACACACACACACACACACACACACACACAAACAAACACATATACATATATATCTATCTATATATATATATATATATATATATATATAGACACATTAAATACTGTATAATATATAGAATTGATAAGCACAAATTAAAATGAATTTCCATTGGAAAAGAATGGGGCCATTTCGACCCGCTTGAGGAAAGGGGTCATTTTAAAACATTCAATAGCAGATGATAACTAAAAAAAAACATGAGGACTTAATATGATAACTGGTTAGTTATAGCCAATGCATCCCATCTCTGTTCTTTCCACACAATCTGTTTTGAAGAATCTCTGTGGCGGAGTTGTCAATAAGTGATGTTGTGACAATTTCTTGTGAGCGGCAATAATAAGAAATGACTTTTATATTCACACTCCTCTCTCATTTGTCTGAAAGGGGATCATTACTCTCTCGCGTCTGTATGGAGAGGCTTTAATTAAAGTACTAATGTCATTTTCACCTAGTCAATGGATATTCTAACCAGAACGTGTGGATGGGCTGACAAATAGAAGCCAGGGTTTGATCTGCCACTTCCACAGTTATCAGTGACAGAAAAGGCTACTGAGGCTGATAAAGTTCACTTGAGGGAGTGAACGGGGGGACTATCTATTTTGGTTCAATGTTGCCTTACATTTATTTTTGTCGGCATGAAAGAGTATGTTTTATACAGATAAGATAAATAAATATGCTCTCTAAAACAGAGTTCCAGTACTTGAATATGATTGGCTGAGCTGCTGCAAAGTACTCTGTAAACACACAGCTGTGACTGCATTACAATCATGCTCCCATGAAAACAGCTCAGTCTCGCACCCAGTTCTTCCCAGTGGCCACTGGCGATATTGAGGTGAAAAAATCCCCAGGCCCAAACAGCATTTTCCCCATTTTCAGTGGGCCACATACCACAGAAGTAAATTTGCACGCCAGACACTTTTTTTTGGCGTGTGCACCAGGCGAACAGTTCCACTGGACTAAATAGGCACCATCTTTGGGTCCGGGAAACACAAAAAAACCCTAAAAGATGCCACAAAAGAAACAAAAGGAGCATACAGAGATTTATGTGTGAGTTGCCAGAGAACCTGTTGTGTCATGCTTCGTTGGAGAAAGACCTGTTGTTGCTGCTGCCCACTCCACCAGCCTTTGATCTCTGACCAGCCTTGTAAATGGCCATTAAAAGGCATTGTTCTATATAGACTTATATAGGTAGATTGTTTTAACACACACGTACAAGCTTCAGGTAATGTTAGATGCTCACGTTTTATTTGACGTCCTTCATTGTTTTCTATCTAACATTAACTTACATGAATATTAATAAACTGAAATAGCCCGTGTTGCATTTATGTGTTGTCACGTAATTAACAAGACACCAGCACTGAACAAGAAGTCTCCCAAAAGGTACAGGCCGAATCTGACCTGAACATAATTTGTGAATATTTATTGATGGTTGTATATTACCTATATATACATAGTAGTTCCATCTGGGTCGGGTTGGTCCCCCCTCATGTCTGGATGAAGATTTTACCCTTGTTCTGTGGAAATATTAGTAAAACCATAAGTCTCATAACAATTTTTATGCTTCTTACACCAATATTATTTCATTCTAAAAGGTTTGGACCTATCCAGTCAACTCTAGATCAGCTCCACTAAATGTATACAAATAATTTTATTTTTTACAAATATTGGTTGTCCTTTTCGTGAATAATATTGGACCATGATAATATATGAAAATTAGTGATTCATCAGGATAGGGTAATGGTCAACTCACCACTTCGTAAACTGCCGTCCTGCCAATTCTGCTACCTGGCCTGTGGAGGACTTCAATTGTTAACATTGGCGTAAACATCAAGGAAAAGATGGAGGGGATGGGCAATAGCTATAACCCCTACCACATGCACAAGTAAGACCATTTTTGCATCCCTCTCTGCATCCATCTCAACATTGGAGGAAGCACTGAGGCAAGGGTAGAGTAATTAAAGATTAACTGCAATCCCAGGTCACATGGATCCTCTCTGCCAAGCATTTTGTTAGCCAATGTACAGGCGTTGGATAACAAACTGGGTGACCTCCGTGCCCACATCTGTTTTCAGCGGAAACAGGAAAAAGAAGAGGTCTGTCCTTTATGGTCAGTAAGGACTGGTGTGACAGTGAGAATACTAAAGTGCTATCTCATTCCTGCTCACCTGATCTGGAGCTATTGTCAATCAAATGCAGACCGCACTTTCTGCTAAGGGATTTTATATGGGTCATGATTACAGTAGTCCATATTCCACCACAAGTGAGTACAGAGGGTGTCCTGTTGGATCTTATCTAAGACTTGAATTGGTAATCCTAATGCACTCATTGTTGCTGGAGGTTTCAATCAGGCTATCATTAAGAAGGTTATGGCCTGACTTCCATCAACAAAACTGATTCTGCCACAAGGGGAATAAACACTCTGCTATTACTACCATACACTATTCAGAAATGACTACAGCGTGGAATTTCTACCCATGTTTGGGAAGAGCGACCATACAACCATCTTGCCGAGGTCGAAGTATGTAAACAAAGTATGACGCATGCTCCCAGTGAAGCGAGATGTCAGGAAATCAGAATTTTGGCAATTATACAATTATAAGATGGCAGCCAACAATGTAAGAAGAGCAGTCACAGAGGCAAAAGGAACATCAGGAAGATAGGGAAACTACAATTCTAGGAGGGCAATCCCAGAAGCATCTGCAAAGGTCTAAGAACTATGACAGATTACAATACTTGTCAACATTTGTCAAGCACTGATGTGCCTACAGCAAGTGCGCTAAACAACTGTTTTGCTCACTTTGAAGCCATTGGCAGACATAGAACAAAAACAGCTGAAGCAGAGGTTAATGGGAGGGTGGATCCATCTCCCACACCTGTCACTCTTTCTGAGCATGTCGTCAAGAGGGCTCTCAAGCGTGTGAACACCAAGAAAGCAGCAGGACTAAATGGTATCAATGGGTGGGTCATCAAACTACAGTATGTGCTGACCAACTGGCGCCAGTGTTCAAAATGATATTCAACCTGTCACTGGGTCAGTCTGTCACTCCCACACACTTCTAGAAGTCCACCATCATTCATGTGCCTAAGAAAACAAGACCAGCCTGTCTGCATGACCACTACCCAGTGGCTCTCACCTCAGTAGTGATGAAGTCCTTTAAACAGCTGGTCAAGGATTACATCTGACCCTTACTAACCAGCAAACTGGACTCACTACTGTTTGCTTACCATCTTGAGAGATCAACAAATGACACCACAGAACACATCCTCCTCACCTCCCTGTCTCACCCGGACAAGAAAAGGAGCTACATGAGATTGTTCAACTGACTGTCGTTAAGCGTTTTACACCATAGTTCCCTCCAGGCTCGTCACAAGGCTGAAGGACCTGATATTGAACACCTCACTGTGCACATGGATCTGTGACATCCTGATGGGTAGACCCCAGGTGGTGTGTTTTGAGTCCCCTGTTGTACTCCCTGTACACACACAACTTTGTAGCCACTTCAAACTCTAACATCATCATCATATTTGCTTACAACACAGCAGTGGTGGGCCTGGTCGCAGATAACAATGAAAAAGTTAGAGTACCTGACCCACTGGTGTCAGGACAATAACCTACTGCTAAACATCTGCAAAACTAAGGAGATGATAGTAGACATTGGGAAGAAGAACCTATGCCCCCCTAAATAATAACAGGTCCTCTTGGAGATGGTGGACAGCTTCAAGTACCTTGGTTTCACATGCATACTGACTCAGTTGTGAGAAAGGCAAGACACAGACTGTTTACCTTGACACTTGAGGAAATTCTGGGTAGCCCCTCAAATACTAAGGAATTTTTTATCCTGGACCATTAAGAGGTTCCAGACAGGGAGCATCACTGCCTGGTACACAAACAGCACCGCCAGACACTGCAAAGAGTGATCCATTTGGCTGAACATATAATAGACCGCGCTCTTCCCTGACTGAAGAATGTTGCTCATCACAGTCGCACATCTACCTGTAATATAATCACAATTTTGTTTGGGTTCCATACGGTTTAAAAATGATTTCCATCCCAAGTCCTAGACAACAAGAAGTTTCGTCTGGGGAAAACTCTCCCCCGGAATCCTGAATGTTAGTGTGTCACCATGATGGGTGCTCTATGAATAAAGGAGTGAAAGTAGTGAATGTGATAAGCCATGATTGTCATAGCCTCTGATGCATCCTCTTACAATAATAATTTTTTTCTAATCCCACCCCATGCCTAAATGCACCACAGATGTGCCACAGGTGCATCAATTGCCACAAAATTACCAAAAGTGTGTTTGGCACTCACCCAACACTCGTCAGGACGCACCTGACTGTGATCTGGCCACTCTGTTAATACTTCATTACTATTGATACCTCTGGAGTGCACAAAGCCTCTCTGTGCAACAGAGGACAATTTGTTATGACTTTAATCCCATTACCATCTAGTATGATCAATAACATCAATAACAGGTACTCCCTGATCTGACATTTTTAGCTTTAAACAGTGGTGACAGTTGCCAAGACATCATCTATGCATGCTGGCATGGCACTCCTGGTCTCTTATAGACCTTATTATAAGTAGCCTAGTAAGAGGAAACTGTATTTTGTAATTATCTTGATAACAAAGCTATTTTATTTTTATTTAACAAAGTAAAACAACCTTTTGTATCTTGTGATAACGGCTTGATTATTTTGTTAATGGTATTAACAAAAATGACGGGAAGCACTGCTGGTCGTGGCTTCCGTACTTTGGAATAACATACAATGCATTTTAAAATCAGCTTATAGTAATGCAATCAAGTAAATTCTCAAAATATCCTTTAGTGTCACAGCTGGTTATGCAGGCCAACGGGGACAGAATCCAAACACAGACCAAGGAAGCAGCAGGATGACTTCAGTGATTGATGAAATAGCTTACAGGTAGGTACAGGTAGGTAGACAGACAGGTGGGTCTGTCGGCAGGCAGGCAAAGTAACAGGTAATAATTAACAGGCAGGTAGACAGGTCCACAGTTAGGCTGAACTGACATGGGATGAACGAAAATGGGCTGGTTAAATATCTGGAGGAGTGATGAGGAAAGTGGAGACAGGTGAGTAGGTGGGCAGGGAAGGCCAGGTAAGTGCAGGGCTGATGAAAGAAGTGGGAACAGGTGTGTAGAGAGATGGAGCAGTGAGGTAATGCTGGATGGATGAAAAATGACAGTGAAAGGGCCTGGGAAATAGGGAATGTGGTTAGAGAGTAGGGACAGAGAGACGAGCTTTGACAGTTAGGGTAATACGGCATATGGAGTACTTTGTTTTCTTAAACAACTATCTAAAATTGTGGAACTCAGGAACTGTTCTTTATTTATCAGAGGAGGGGGGTGGCTGGAGTGTGACTTCCCTTTTTTTCTTTTAATTTTATTTTGACCCTTCCCGAAGCTACAAATATTATTCTTTAAGCTTAGCTCTTTCAATTACTTACATAATTCTTTTCTCAAGTAAAACTGTGGTTTTAACTGCCACTTCATGTCACTGTTAACATGTAATTTACAAACTAAACAGAGAATGAATTGGCTTTTCAAAAGTATCAACAACTTCATGAACAGTTCTTTTACACCTCCAGAGTTTGTCAATTGTTGAGCCACTGCTTCTGTGGCCTTTTTGTCATGACATATTTTAAAATACAAATGCGATATTTAACAAGTGTATCCAGTGAACACCGAGGGTAAAGTGGAGTCCAAAAGATTATGGGTAACCCATTCTTCCCTTTGCTCCATGTTGGAAAGCTGAGAGTTAGTGGGCATGCCTGGCCTTGTTTGCCCTTGCATGCATTTGCTCAGTGACTGGCCGCTCTCATTAAAGCTTGCTAATGCACTTGTTAAACAGTCAGCAGAAACGATCGATCACTGCATGTGGCAGAGACAAGGTGTGCGTGGAGGGGGAAGGGGAAGGGGGGAAGGCGTGCATGGGGAAAAAAAGTACAGGGCTTTTCTGGGAGAGGGAGAGCAAAAGTGTGAGGGGAGAAAGAGGGATGGGATGAGAGACTGGCTGAGGAAAGAAAGAGGGCATGTGAAAGAGGGAGAGAGAGAGGGAGAGGGAGAGAGGTGGTATTGGGTGGAGGTGGATGCTGGTCAGTGGAGATGTCGGTGGCCCATTAATCTTGGCCTCTTCCTGCCTAGTTATTGTGTATTTCTTTTGGCCAGAGATTGATTGTAGCAGGGGAAGATGAATTTGCCCGTGGACCTTCTTTTCTCTCTCCCACTCTTTTGTTTTTTTTCTAACTCCTGATGCTCGGCCAAGGTGATAATGCTCTCTGTCTCTCTCTCCCTTCTGGTCCCCCCCCCCCCCCCCCCGCCCGCCCTCCTGCCCTCCCCTCTCCTGTGTTTTTCCCTTTCATTTATTTTAGATTACAATCATCATCTATTGCAGGTTGCAGAAAATGTGTTTGTGTGGCAGAAAGAAATGGAGATCAAGGGTCTGGATGTCACTGCCTGAGGGCTGGAGCATGTGGATGGACACTGACCCAGCTGGACCAAAATGTTAAGGCTGGGGCAACTCCAAGCGCACACACACACACACACACACACACACACACACACACACACACACACACACAAACACATACACATGGGACCTTCCTATCCTTAGTATGCCTTTCCTCATTCCTGTATTTTTTTTTTTTTTACAATCTAGCAAGTAAAGCAGGTAATTACTCTGTTTATACACAGAACTTAGTCGTGTTTGTGTGTGTGTGTGTGTGTGTGTGTGTGTGTGTCAGACGGGGGTGGAGGGACCTTTTATGCGTGGCTTGCTTGCACAGACGCACACCGTTATACTCTCATACACACTCCTATTTCCTTTCACATCAACCATCAGCGTGTTTCACACATATCCTATATTCATCCTATTTCACATACATCATCATAGTGCAGCCCATACACACCTAATTATACTAATTAAAGAAAAATACTACACTCAACACACCATAATTCTCTTCCTCCTCCTATGAACAATATTATTATTTCTCATACACCCCACTATTTTGAGTACAGTGATGTATATGTGAAATTATCATGGTAGTATGGCCTTAATGTGGATTACCGCCTAAACAGCCTCTGATACCTCTGTGCTACTGTGCACTCATGCATGTGTTGGTGGTGGTGAACTGCTGTATTAGTGCCAGATCTGCAGCAGTGTATTCCCTGGTCTGAATCCTACTTAACCCTGCGACTTTAGCACGGCCAGACATATGCTCCAGACCACAGGGACTTCCCCCTGGCACACACACACACACACACTCTCACACACACAGAGAGATCATGAGGATCAGCCTTCCCTCAACCACCTTCATATCCCCAAATTGATGTTATTGTATAATCAATGACTGAGTGTAGAGCATGGAAGGAACAGCGCAGTCTCGTGGTGTCCGGATTATCAGACATACTGCCTGGAAGAAGAGTGTAGTGAGCTTTGGATTTTAAACGTTACAGAAACTACTTACCGAAAATGGTTGCAACAGAGCCAAACAAACTGGAAGTCTTATGAAAACTAAGGTTGCAAAATGTTTTCTGCTCTGTAAATTACAGTTCACATTGCTTGCTTGCTTTTTTTAAATTAAAAGAGTTGTCAGATATCCAGCTTTGCATGACTCCTGTGGTTTTGAGCTTGTTACTGGCTACTCTCTGCAGTGCATTTTTGGGTGAGAAAAAGAAACTGTTGATCAGAAAACAACATGCAGCAGTAAAAAAACTACATAACCAATATACCATACTAGTGATGAATAAAGGCAGGGCTGAGGATGGACTTTTTGTGGACTGAGAGTGACTGTCTTTGTTTGTGGCACTAAAACAAAAGTAAACAAATCTATATGGTACTGAGTAGCACTTTCCTTCAATGTCATATTAAACCTCCTTAATTTTTAAAATCCCCCAAAAACCTTAATCACCAAGGTAAGATTATTAAATAAGTTATTTATTTGAAACAAAAAAGGTGAAATGAGTTACCAGTCTGTCAAAATGCAACTTTGAATGTATCTAGCATGTTCCGCCAAGCAGATTATTGTACTTTATAGCCTGAAATAATTTGTGCATTAGTGCAGCGTAGCAGTGCCAGACGTAGAAGTACCATTTCCTGAATATTTTAATGGGGAAAAAAGAAAATGGCCATTAGACCTATGTGGGTTCTCAGAGGGTCAGTCAAAGACACTTTCATCAAGAAACTGACCATTTATAGCAAGTGGTTACACACTTAGATTTGGTGGAAAGGGCTGTACTGTTGGACGGTGCTCTCTGAGAACTTGAGTGCAACAAGGATTCTGCTGAGAGGGCTAATCCCGCCTAATAAACACACATGAACATAAATCTTAGTTATATCAACACCACAAAATACCACATAAGGAGGAGGTTGGGGAGGTGGAGGGAGCTGCATCAGCAAATAGCATTGGCATGGGTGTAATCAGCAGGGTAACAGTCATAAGTGTCAGGTTATAATGTGCACACTGTACACCTGCATGAATATTTAGGGTTAAGGGAAAATACAACACAGCCAAGTATCATGATATTTTGTGTGTCAATATTGTATCGATATGTAGACGCTTTTTGTTATTGTATAAATTATTAACATTGCAAATACAAATTTAACTGCTGTTACCCCATTAGGATAATACAATTTGTTGCAATAAAAATAATTGAATTAAGATAAACAGACTAAAAACTTTACCTTATTAGATAAAAAGAGATGTTGACAAAGTTTTCCATTGGTGGCATAAATTGCAGTTGAAAAAAGCTAATAAATTGCAATATACTGTATGTTACTGCAATACAAAGCATATCGCAAAAATGTTAAAATCTCAATAATATTGTATTGTGACTAAAGTATTGTGATAATATAATATCATGGGGCGTCTGGTGATTCCCATCCCCAATGAACATAACTGGCCCTCACATGCCACACAGCTGTGTCGAGCCAGCATATTGCAGCTGATGCTAATCTGACACTGGCATGACTTAAGTGCTGTGTCTGAGCTAACCACGATCCCAGGAAGAAGGAAGCTAGCCAGCGTAATTACATTCATCATGTGAGGGCATTGGGTCCAAAAAGACCTTTTCTTTTCCTACTGACTTACATGGTGAAAGTAATGGCTGTAAATCAATGGATATGTTTTTGACAACCCCAAATGACTTGTCTCACAAATGACTTGTTTTTACTATTGAAGCATTCAGTCCGATAACATTTGGAAAGTCTGTAAGGGCCGCATGATTGAATCATTTTTATCAGCATTAAATTTAGCCAAGCGCTAAACCGGAAGTAGCAGTGCCGATCATCCCAACCTGTTCTCATTCTGAAGTCGTCAAATACCGCTGCTTGGTCAGTTGTTTCCACGTTAGACACCAATGAGAAAAGCCATGCAACCATGTGCTTTTGTTGCACAAGGAAACAAACGTAAATACGATTTGTTTTACTGATGTGGTTTATTTTGAAAAAAGACTGAATGCATCTAGCGTGCAGAAACTGTACATTTCCTGGGAAAATGGAAGTGTATTTTGAAAAGACACAGCGTCCCAGAACATCAACTACAGATGCACCCAGGATACCTAGTGTGTCATATGCAGATGTCAAAAGTCCACTGAACAAGTGCTGATTTGTGACGGGCTGGGAGTGAGCATATATTGATCATCTGGGTGGCAGCTGAACTCTTTTTGCTTTATGCGCTACTGAGCAATGTTATAGGAACGAACTCCCGCCTCCAACACTGTATCCAGTTGCCTTTATACATTCACGAAGCTAATGCTATGCTGTGGTGTTTTGAGCACTTTTGCTCAAAAAAAAAAATTTATTAAGGTTGAGATAAAGTGACTGTGAAAGCCAAAGCATGTTATTAATCAAACCATACAGACACCCCTTGTGCCTTACATGTAAACATCTGCATTTGTTATGCTTCTCCACTGATTTAGTTAGGTTTTACCTTCAAATTCTTCCCCATCTGTATATCAGTTTCCCACTAACATTTATTGTTGCAGGATCTTTTTTTTTAAATTTGTGAACTGGACTTTAAAATACATGAAGTAGGTGCATTGAAAATCACTCAAGCTACTCATTAGTTTAATTGTGAGTTACAGTATGAAGGTCTAAATGCAAATGGGACTTTCCTCTTTCCTGAAATATGCACCAAACACATTCATACTTAAACACACACTGACACACACCAACAAAACTTTGAAAGTCACATAAGCAGGGAGGAGGCGCACACACTTTTTACACCTCCCCTATTTTTCCTCTCCTGACATTATTTTGTGTGTGTGTGTGTGTGTGTGTGTGTGTGTGGCGTTGACCTTTCTGCAACGTTGCCCCGTATTCACTGGTTGTCAGCACAGTCTCTGTCCCAGGCCATCCGTCTCTGCCACCAGTCAGTCCTCCAACCAATCCTCCACCGTCCCATTAACACACACACACACACACACACACACACACACACACACGCACATATTCTTATATGTACAGCACTTGTGTTCATGTGTTCGCACGCAAACACACTTCGTGCATTCGCACGTATACTAACGTAAACACACATGCTCATGCAAACACACACACACTCACATACAAGCAATCCTCCATTGTCCCATTAGCCCGGGATGAGGTGCTCTGCTCTGCTTTGAGCCTCTGCTCAGCCTAGCTAGCCTGGGGGATCATTAAGACCTTGCTGCACGCGCACACACACACACACACACACACACACACACACACACACACACACACACACACACACACACACACATATGCCAGGGTAGTGGTAACGGGCTGGAGGAGTCCAGGTGGCCTGTTGTTATTTATAACAAAGGAAACAACACAGCAGAACCGGCTGACATCAGGTCCGTACGGACCTGGGACGAGGGGATGTGTGTGTATCTGAGCATTTTTTTCTACTCATTTCTCTATTTGTGAGTGTGTGTGCATGTGTGTGTGAAAAAGAAACAGAGAGTGAGATCACTGAAGGACAGCTCAAAGTGTCTGTCCACCCCAAATGCCCACACCCACCCCCAGACAGCGGTCTACCAGGACTACTGGACCAGATGTTGGCTCCAGAGCAACAACAAGATTGATTGGTTTAATTGCCGGCACTTTGCTCTCTGGCGTCTGAATACCTAATGTCAACTTTTAAAGGATGTTTGCTCTCTCTCGCTGTCTCTCTTTTTTCTCTGTGGCTGAAAAATGTGTCACGTTTTCTGATCAGTGGTGTGTGTGTAGGTGTGTATGTACAGTTAAATCTAACATCTGTTCAACATCTCCCTGTAAAAACGTGGAGTCATTCAAAACCTTTCATAACTAACAGTTTGTGAGGTGTCCTGTCAGCTTCTTCAGGGCTACTTTTAACCCCCCCCCCCTTTTCCCTCCCTCTTAGTCTTGTCTCTCTGTCAAACCACTTGACATAAAATATCGCCACCATGGACAGAGGTATGCTAAGTGTGTGGGGTGAACAGATGTAGGCACGTATCAGAGATATTCTATCCTAAACATGTACAGACGTAACATCAGAGGACTGTTTAACCTTTATCAGACAGGGGAGACCCTGTACAAAAAGCAAACCTGTTTATGTGATTTATGAAGAAATAATGCACTTTAACATCACCTGTGCTGCTCCAAGCAAATAAGCCATGGATAAAAATAGTGTAAATACATCAGTGCACTTCCAACTCAATCAGTTTGCCCAAATTATGTGGGTTTTTTTTATTTTTTGGATCTGCCTCTGAACAACAATGAACCTTGTTTTTTTTGTTTGTTTGTTTTGTTTTTACAAAGTATTAAAAGTGCTGTATGTAATTCTTGAGAAAGACAGTTGCTTTTTGAGTCTGATTCCCAGGTCCTCAAATACCAAATCTTAAGACTTAACACTTTCGTAACACCACTTCAGAATGTTTTACACTGTTTTATGTGTGAAAGAGAGTAATCTGGATGGCTACATTTACTTTTTATCTGGAAGTGATAATGATTTATGTTTATTGCAAAATACAAATTTGTTTAATTAGATGTTGTTTGACATAATTCCATTTTCAAATTTTTTAATGATTTCAGTTTTATACATGACAACATTTAGGTAAGTTAAAAAGAGCATGTTTGATCTTAAAATGGTGAATACAATTTCCCTTTACCCTTTTAACTGCTGTAACTGTTTATAACTGCAGTACAGACATTGAAAATGGGTGCTATGACGAAATCCTACAGTTCAGTGTCGTAAATGTAGCAGGCTAAATACATAGGACATTGGCAAGCATCCAAAGTTCACACTTGGCCTAAACAAAGCACAGTTGAAGTACTGGATGTGGGTGGCACTAGAAGGCCATAGCCAGAAATTACAGTAACCCTACTAGGGTGGCCTAGTTTAGCTGGCCAAGTTGAATTCTCGCCAGGGTCTGTTCTTACCCAGTCTCATCCCCAGGTCGTCAAGCACCGATGCTTTGTCACACCCCTCTGCATCTGACAGTGCCACACATCTATCTAATGCACAGTTAAAATACAATATAATACATGATGAATGTTGTGAAACTATTGTGGTGAGGTTTAAGCAACACAACTAGCCTAATTGGTTAGGTTTATAAAAAAATACCATGTTTTGGGTTAAAACAAGTATGGCTAGTATTTGTTACGTAATGTGACGTAACTATGTCATGTGAGTGACGTCAGCGTGTGATGACGGTACGTAATTACATAAAGTTACATTGAAACAATGGTGACTTTTGGTTCCAAACTGGACATGTATGTAAGTTACGTAAGAGTATGCTACACTTCTCCCCTACCTGCCATCCCACGCAATTTTTCTCACTCGTTATACTACAACAGTTGCTCTCAGCATCAAGCACTGCCACGGATGGCTTTAGTTGAAAGTCTGGTGCATCTCATAGAGCTGCCAAAGAGTGCCTTTAGGGTCAATATCACACGCCAGGGGGTATTAGAATTGGCTGTCTCTCCCACAGGATGATTTCTACCCTGACTTCTTTGGTTACTTTGATTCAGAGAGACACTTTAAATATGTACATATAAATATACAATTAATTCTGAGAGTGCATGAATGTACATTCTACTCCGAGCCAAAAATGTTGCCCCTTGGGGCGCTGGTGGCTTGGTGGGTGGAGCGGGCGCCCCGTGTGCAGGGCTGTTGCTGCGGCGGCCCGGGTTCGGGTCCAGCCCGTGGCCCCTTGCTGCCTGTCACTCCCCCTCTCTCTCTCCCCCTTTCACACTCATCTGTCCTGTCAATTAAAGGCTAAAATGCCCCAAAAAATATCTTAAAAAAAAATAAATAAAAAAATGTTGCCCTGATAGACCAAACTGAACAGTCTGGGGACTACCAAAGTCAGTAAAATACATCAGTTTGGGAAGCCTGAATGTTTGTTTCAAATGCTGTGCCAATATATCTGTTATTTGATGATATATTTTACTGGATAAGTGAAAACTGACCTGCTCTTGGTGCTAGATGAAAAGTTGGGATGACCAAAGCCTTTATAGGTCATCTATTAAGACTTGAATGTCTGTATCAGTTTCATGGCAATCCATTTAATAACTGCTGAAACTTTTTACTCAAAATCCAAAATGTGTTCACACTTGAGGACAAGTCAGAGGATCACCAAAGTCACTGGGACTCTTTGTTTGGTAACCATGAGGAAGAGAAGAAGTTTATAGAAATCCATCTAGTAGCAATTGTGATATTTCAGTCTGGACCAACGTGACCAACCACTAGTACCATCCCAAAAATCATCAAAACTTTTTTTGTCTTCTTTTTCCTTATCTTGTTAATCATCATTATGGCTTGGAATGTCTTGACCCCCAGGTTGGAAACCACTGGTGTGGGGGGCCGCAGCAGAGGACAGTCTTGTGATTCTATTGTTAAAGAATGCAGAAAAGTAACATCCATTCAACAATCTAAATATGTTGCACAAACTAGTGCAACATTTACTTTGAAGTTTTGATTTTACTTAATGTCTGACTGTAGTTGCCTTCCCATTGTGCTTTTCCCCTTACTTTTCTATCTCAAATCACACTTTTTTTTTTTTTATTAGAGACCTCTCTAAGAAAGCATCATAAAAGTTTTACAGAAAAAGTGGAGTGTGAATGGTTTAGTGAAGAAACAAAGTCATGTAAAATTCCCAGTCAGTTCACTAAGTCTTAAAATTGATACAGTATCTCTGCCTAAAACTAGCCTCAGCTTTGGCCAGTAGGGACAGCCCTGGTTAGTGGGAGTTTTTGTGTGTGTGTGTGTGTGTGTGTGTGTGTGTGTGCGTGTGTGTGAGTGTGTGTTGGCAGGAAAGGGTAGGCCAAGGATGGGAGGTGCTTGTCAAGGCCAAAAGCATGTGTTCCTGCACCGCTCCACCCACCCACACCCACCTACACAGACACACACTTAAACACACAGCCCTACCTTCATCTCTCCCCTCCATATCATGTACCTCTCCACATCTGTCACTCTGGCAAGGGAAAGAGGGAGGGAGAGATAAAGCAATGGAAGGAGAGGAGGGAGGCACGCAGCAGACAATTAATTGTGTGGCCGGTTGGAGGGGCAGAAAGACTGAGAGAGGGTGAGAGAGAGACTGAGAGAAAAAGGAAGGGAGAGAGAGAATAATAAAGTGTCCCTAGTAGGCATTAATCTCCCTCACACTGCAGGCGTGTCAGTGGAGGCTAGCTGGTGACTAATGCCACGTTTTGCATACAGTGGTCACAGACAAGAGCTTCCTCACCAGGCTGAAACACATGGAGGATTTAACTGCTGCTGTGGCTGGAAGACAGGTCGACATGTTGAAAGAACGGGAGGGATGACGGGAGGGAGAAAGAGAAAGTAGCATTTTAACTATTTCATTTAAAAGTCAGTGGTTTTCATGTATATGCACTTACACGTGACGCATCCTCATGTTGTAGCTTTCAAAAATGCCAAATGTAAACACAGCAAGATGGATTAGAGACAGATTGTTGGAATGGATTGTATCGGCTGAGCGATGGTATAGGCACAGGTCGTTTAAAGGTTACTCCATTGCGCACTAAATAAGAGTAGTTGAAATCAAAGCACCAGAGGCCAAGATGTCCTGACTTTTAGTGCACAAAGCTACGAAAAATGCTGGATCACCATAATGCAGCTTGAAAATGTCTTTTTGTATGACCCTCACCATTTGGTAAATTCCCACATCTTTCAGTTTCTATTCCCCAAGTTTGCAGCACAGGCGATCTGCTACTACTCAGTAATAATAATTATCAAGTAAGTGAGTAAGTTATCAAGTAGAACCAGGTGAGTGATAGCATCACTGAAAACACATGCAATCTTTTTTGAAAAGTATGGTAATAAATATTCATTAATTTTCTGTAACTACTTGTCCTGTTAGGGGTCACAGGGGGGCTGGAGCCTATCCCATCTTACATTGGGCGACAGGTGTATTACACCCTGGATAGGTTGCCAGACTACCACAGGGCTGACACATAGAGACAGACATTCACACCCAGGTGCAATTTAGAGTCACCAATTAGCCTAACCTGCATGTCTTTAGAGGAAGCTGGAGTACCCGGAGAAAACCCATGCTGACATGGAGAGAACTTGCAAACTCCACACAGAGGAGCTCCCCTACCCTGGCTATCTGTTATTACCCAGATAGCATATAATCCACAAATATAAAGGGCAACACATAGCATATTTTTTTCATCCAAACGCACCTATTGTTTTCTGTTAAACACCTTGAAGCATGTTACTGCCAGTATACGCTCATCAACACATCAAAATACTGTCCCATGTTGCCGCATTGACATGTATCAACTCTCAAAAAAAGACATACTTTTATCACATTTGCTCCCTCGATTGGTACATCCTGGCTACCATACTTTGACTACCTCCGTCTGCACAATAGACTGTAAACATGATGGACATAGCTATCATGATGTAACCCAGTTTTTTGTGGACCTCTGTTCTGAAGTCTCAAGTTCGGCATGATAGCTGTCGCCATTTTTTTTTGGAGCCAGAAATGGCCATATTTGGGCGAGAGGCTGGCGCTGTGGAGGAGCGAGTGGTGGATCAGACCGAGAAGCTGAGGACAGTATCAGCAGAAGCCAGTTATTATGAATGGGGAAATTAGCTATAGAGACCAAAACCATTTTTGCACCAGGCTGTAAACATGTTTATGTCTGCTGTTAAGTTGGGTATTTTAACATGGGGGTCTATGGGGATTGACTGGCTTCCAAGGCCACCCTCAAGTGGCCTTGGCCCCCTTCACTTCTCAGCCCCAGAGGTTGCTGCTTGGCCTGTATGTAATGCAACCTGACCTTTCTAATAGTTAGATTAGAGTGATGATGATGATTTTTCTTTTAGTGCCACACTTTGAGCACTTTCTCCTCCATGTCTGGCTGTGTTGTCATGATCACACTTTAGCAGGATGTTTGAATTTGTTCTGTAAAAATTCAGACTACACTATATTTTGATGATATATCAAATGACAATAGAAAAACAATGTAAAAGGAGAGAATTATCCACTGAACCCAGTTATTACAGGTTTAATGTGCTGAGTGCAATAAAAAAGCATTGCAAAATTGTGAAAATTTAAGAAATATATTATAAGCTCCAATTTTAATGTCTGGCAAATGTCGTTATATGTGAATCAGGATTGATAACGTCAGGATTTATTAGGCTGATGACTGCCGGGAAAGATTGGTTGGCAATTTCAGTTTTCTTTACTGTCTCCTTTTTTCAAAAATGATATTTCTTTTTTACCTTCTTCAGAGGGTCACAGCAGGGACTTTTATTCTTTTTTCAGAGCAGCAACTGGTAGTGAACTTTATAACTTGTCTACTGCCAAAACAGACAGGGAGATTTCCGCTGCTGAACTCAGAGAGTTTATGAAGTCTTGTTTTCTTTGGCAGAGCAAACGGGGGTGAGAGGAAATTAAACTAGAGACACTTGATCCCTTCATATGCCCCCTAACAAACACATGTACACACATACACACACACAAGCCCCTCACCTCCTGGTGCAGCTGAACTGATGGTAACTTACTCCAACATTAAGCATTCTCTCCATACAAACACACAGCCACAAGTTGTCTAGTAGAAACGCATGTGTGTTGTGACTGCTGTGGGTGAGTGTGTAGTCAGACGCTCTTCTGTGGTTTTTGTGTGTATTTGCTGTCAATTGATTTCCCTGGCTGATCAATAGCATGTTAGCCCCTTAACTACCTTCCATACCATCTGTTATAACAGACAGCGTACAGGTGCCATCTTTCCTCTCAAACCAAATGTATAAATCAGCATACACAGGGGGACAGAAAGCTGGAGGAAAAATCGAAAGAGAAATCGTACAAGGAGAGAGATTCACAAACAGATGATAACTCTACATCTCTTTAATGATCGAGAGCCGTGCCCGCCAGGCCAAAGTTATCCTCCAAGTTGAAAGAGCAACTATGTGTCTCCAGGTAGAGTGGGCCAATTAGCAATGTGCGGTTGTATTTACATTTTGGGCTATCTATCATGCTAATCGGCGGGTCGATTTATCAGCCGGGTTGTGATTAATGCAAGGTTAGGGCAGCGGGTGTCCTGTGGCTCAAGCTAGATGCAAAACAACAATAACAAGTAGAAGAGAGGGATTCTTCTTCTCCCCTTGCTCAGTAGGAGAGGACATAAGTAGGGGGAAGGTGAAATCTATCTCATATTACTTAGCGTCCTCTCTCCTTCTAATCAATCCAAATTTGCATGCAGAAAGTAAAAGAAGAGGAACAACGGAGAGGGGGGGAAAGTAGCAAAGGGAAGACGCTGTCTTTTGACTTTTATGAAGTTTTTTTTTTCTTTTTGGAAGGGTGAATGGTGGGAAAGCAATATCCTTTAGGCCTTTTAATCATGTGATGACGGGCCTAGGACCTGTCTCAGTAAGTGTGTGTGTCTGAACTGTGGCCCCATTGATCAAAGCCAGTGCTGGTCTGATGGGATAGAGGGACAGGGCTGGCCATGGACACAGCAGCTACCCGGCTCCCTGCCGTCCTCCCCAACACCGCTCAGGCCGGCGTGGGGCCATTTGTCAAAGTTTTATCTGATTCTAGAGGTATTGGATCTATCAGTCATCGTGTATGAGAGAGGAGATTGACCTCCTCTATGGGCATTTTTCTAAATTAGAGGCAGCTGATATTGGAGGGACATCGCCGGCCATTATAGGTGACAAAAGCATTGTAAAACAGCCTCATTAATACCACGTGTAACACTGTAATTTGATTGCAAGAGGGGGGTGTTGGGAGTGGTGGGGGCAGGTGGGATTTTGAGTTGTGTAAGAGACGCTAGAGGTGTCCCTGGAGTCTAAGTGGTTTCTCCCCTCTCCCTGGGTTTTAGATTGCCTTCCAGACTGACAAAGCACCTGCCAGACATTCATCAACGATCCCATCCATCTGTCCATCAGGTCGGTGGTCCACTTGGTCATCAACAGGTAATGCCTGGCGGCCGGGCTGGCTGCCTGATAATGAAAGATAGGAAAACATCACACACTCTGTCACCCAGTGTTAAGGCCCATATGTATCCCACTTAAGACAAAACATGCATCTCATGCATTGCCTTCTCTGCGTTCAATCCCTTTCTTTCTTACTTTCCCTCTCCCCCATATCCTTGTTTGACCTGATTCATAATCATTTATCATTTCAGAGGAGTAAAGTCAGAGATCAATGTTGTTTTGTAGTTTTCTAATCTCATTTCAGGAGAAATAAAAGAATCTCTCTGTGTGATTTTTTTTTTCAGTTAATGCTGTGGTGGTTGGACTAACAAGCAGCCATTTGGGCACGTTCTAACTAAATTGCCCTGACTATGTTTAGTTTTCTGCCAGGCAGCACTGGTTAATTGCCACTTAATTAGCTGTTTTACCCAGAATGCTTTGACCCACTTGGGACAGGTCTCTCATTAGAGGCAAAGCATCTGAACTCATCGTGGATTCTGAAAACATACTGCGCTGAAAAACACAATTATCAGCATTTAGACGCATACGTTTTAGAAAAGGTGTTGTTTGGCTTTTTAAATTTTTTTTATTATTGCACAACTTCACAGCTAATACTCCAGGGACTCACTAGTGGTGACATTGGCTTTCAACTTTTAGAGTTTACTTTCTGCTTCACAGATGTGGGCAGGAGATCGTTATTTGTGATGTTTCTATACTGTACAGAAGGTGCTGTTTCTATTTGAATTATTGTTGGTAAGAAGCCCCATGCAGCCATTATGTTTTGAATCAGGTGAATCCAGCTTTGAGGGGATCTTTGATGTGATTCTCATGACAGCTACTCATTAGAAGTGTCAATAAATATGACAATGAAAGGGTTCAGACCAAACTGAAGAGAGTAAAGCGTGTCTGTTTATGTCTGGAATTCAGAAGACTTTGAGTTGATGTCATGGTGGTAGTGTTTGTGATTATTGGTGATGCTCCGAGGCCCCAAAGGGCCCCCTCCGGTAACAGTTCAAGCCCAGTGAGCAACCCTTGCTCTGGCTCAGCACCCTCCTGGCTACATCAATATGCCCCCAAGTTTCTACAACAAGCCTAAACACACAAGCACGCTATTACACTTTGCTATCCATAGACATTAAAGATTGAGCTTTGCTGGCAGGAAGACAAGCTGTTTCCTTTCCTCCTGCGTTATCAGTCACACTTCAAACTGGCAAGTCAGACACCCCGGATCTGAAAACTTACAGTCAAAGCTTTTAATTCTGCTCGGTTCGATGCTCCTCTCTCTCCCTCCCTGTCTGCCTGTGAATCTGTTTCCACTGACTAAGAGCAAAAAGGCAGAGACGTGCGGCTTCCACCATACAGATATTGGCAGAGTGTCATCGGAATGAATGAACCGCTCTTGCATCGCAACTGCCAACTTGTCAGCCGCGAGCTGGGATGCATGACTGACACCCCCTGATTGGTCGATTTAATATAGAGAGAGACGGAGGGAAGTAGACGGGTGCCTGCCTTCCCTGAGCTCTGCTAGAGCGGGAGATGGAGGGAGAGGTGTAAGTCCATTTGTCGAAGACATGAAGCGCTAACTCTCTAGGTATGGGCCTCTACGCCTTGTTAGAGAGAGGGAGATTTTTTTTTCATGCGGGGGGGAGCATGGGAGTTAGCATGCAGTTTGTTATCTCTTCACCCCGGATGTTTCTGACAAATCGACTCAGACAGCCATCAGACGGTCTGGCAGAACAAGACATTTCAAAAACTGGTGTCAGACCAAAATACATGGAGGTTAAAATTTCTGAGCAGAGCTCAGATGTGCTGGCAGATAGATTGACATACAAGACCAAAGTGTCAGTGCTATCGATGTAACCTGCTGCTTGGACATACTGATGAATGCATAGATATTTCATGGAAACTGGTCAAATTATGATTCAAATCATGGAAGAGTTATCCTCATGAAGTGTGAAATCACAGTTGTAAGTTGAGCTTTAGGCAGATAATTGTTGCATTGAAGTTCACATATTATCCAAAATGCACTTTATAAAGGCTGTTTTACATAAATATAGGTCTATGTTCTCGGTGTGTCTAGAGACCCCTTAAGTATGAGAAAAAGACCATCCTCTACTTTCTTTTACTCCATCTATCAGGAAATATCCAGAAAGCCACATTGACCTCTCCATGTTATGCCTCCAGCTAGGTGACCATCCCTGCTGTACTACACTTAGTGAGTCAATCTTGCTATCACAGACCTTGTAGAAAGGAATGAGCAAAGCATGCAAATTGTTCTGTTTTTGGCTGCAGGAGCCAACAGAAAAGTCTTCATGTCCTCCTATCATCTGAGGAGGTGAGGGCCCAGTGAATCAACTTTATTTTGCCCACAACAACTGAAAAAATGCTCTCCCAATAAGGATCTGTTCACACAAGAACAACTTCAAAAATCTCAGAATGGGTCTGTAGCCTATCAGCTGTCTTTGACCCAACTTCGAACTCGGAGGCTGTAAGGTTTACAATTTTTTTGGTGTTAGCCTGCTTAAGTTAGCATTAGCGTGCCGGACAGCTAATGAGGCTAACTTTGATTGCAGGCCCTCATGTGGGATCAGTGTTGGAGTATGTAATACTGAGGGACAGTCAGAAGGACCAAGAGAAATTGTGTGAATGTTAAGCCTCATTAAAAGCCAGTTGAAAAATGACAGTAGCAGGTTAGTTAGTGGGTAATCTTTTTTTTTTCCATGTGTTTTTTTGTGGAACTTCATACAGTAATGCAAGCTCAGCTGACTTTGTTGTTAGATGAAGGATCCTTCCACTCTGTGATCCATAGCAGTACAGTATGTGCGCTGCTGCTATATGTAAATTTACTTGACAGACATGCCCTGCATGTGCATGTGAAAAACAAATAGTCAGACTGTTCAGATTTTAGGAAACAGTGATTCCCTTGCTTGGCAATGTTGTGCAGCTTTGATTAATGTTAGCACCCTAACTTGCTCAGACCTTAAAGCTGTAGTGACCCGCTGGACAGTGTGTGTGTAAAGTTATGCTGAGGGCAATACCACCAATATGATTCACACTTAGTGTTACTATTAAATAAGTATTAGTGAAACACTATGGCAGCATTGATGCGGTTCCACTGTAACAAACATGTAGGAATACTGTTAATAGCCCTAGGTCTCCTCTGTTGTGGTTATGTATTCTTGCAATACATTACAAACATCACTGAGTCTTGCCTTGAAAATGTTGCTTTTTACACCAGGAGCTTGTAGTGACTTTACAAGCTTTTTGTATATTACAACACAAGTTACACTCAAAGTCACATGCAATGTGTAATCAATTTCCTCCACCATTTATAACCTTTTTTGCACTGTTTGTAGCTGTTGCCATAACTACACATTAAAGATTATGTTGGAGTAAACAAACTGTAGCACATCGCCACAGTTACCTGCAATCAGGGATGTTTTTGCCTCTCAGTCTGACCCACCATAGTGACATACTACTGGCACACAATTGTACTTGAGGACTCTTCAGCCTAACATCAGTTAAGGCGTGTGGACTAATATTAATTCAACTGTTTTTGATTAAGTTAAACATTTAGCTATAGTAGCCTTTAGTGGTTGCGCTCACTTGAGGCCTTCCATGCTGTAATCCCATGGTTCTACAAAACCAAATTTGGAAACTGCAAAACAACAACTTATTTGCAAAGACAACACTGCAATTAATAATTGTAAATTCTCTTGAAATAAAAAAAAAGACAGTTCTCCACCAGATTGTTCTCCTTCACTCCGTTCTTTTGATTTAGAAGAGAATCAAAAGTAGGCAGGTGACTTAAATCTTAAACTCTGACATAAATCTGAAAGATTATGCTTTGTAAAACAGAGAAAAGGTATGGTGGAACCTAACACCAAACCCTTAAAAGTACTCCACTGATTTAGCACTGCACTCCTGTAACTGATGTCACAGAACCAAATAAACTGCCTTCCTTAATTGCGTCCATGCATTCTTCATTGTGACACCAACAATAACCACTATGCAACTCGCCCACCAACAGTTTGGTCAAAGATCTGGGTATGTTAATTATACTCATTGCAGCTGATGTAGCCTCAAGCTGGTTGCCTCAAGCAGAGATAAAGGGTGAGCTACAAATGTCTGGTAAGCTCACTTCTTTGTTGCTCAAAAAAAATCTAAATCAGTTCCCGTTTAAGGAAATATTTTTCCGATATTGGTGGGGAGTAACTTCACATGGCCTTTATCCAAAGCCCACCCGCACCTTTGGGATGAACTGGAATGTTGAACTGTGAGGTTCCTAAACCTTGTGGAAAGCCTGGAAAAAGTGTGTGGCTGGGAAGGCAGCACATTGATGCTCATGCTTTAGGAAGGATAAATGTAAATCACATATGGGTGTAATGTTCAGGTGTCCATATGCTGTTGGCCATAGTGCATTGATCATACCATTTTAGACTAAATTCCTGCAGTCAAATAAGTTGTCTAATGCTGGATGTTGGTAATTGGTAATTTCCCAAATGGTTCCTCCCAAGTAAGGTAGACTGTAAAAATACTTTTGAAATGCCACATGTATGTACCTGAGAATGTCTAAAAAGAGGATATGTTACTCTTAAAACTTAAAGTGTTGCTGGAGCTTTGATATCTGATGACTGCCTCCCTTGTCTGTGCACCTTCAAGTTGTTAAAGCTGTGTGGATATTCCTACTCTATTCTGCCATCACCAAACACTTTTATCACCCTTGATTAGAAATGATAATTTAATGAACTGGTTGATTCAACAGGCACATCCGTCTTATTCTATCAACAGCATACCACACATCTCACTCCATCATCCTAGATTTGTTGTGGAGAAAACTACTGTTTGTGCTCCAGCGTTAGTCATTCTGCAGCTTCCTTTTGGCTGTGTGGGACTCTGGTTTACCTCGTTTGAGAAACTGCTGTGCAGCTGGATGGTGACAGGCCAAAGCAGAACGCACTCTGTTTCAGCATGTAATTTCATGTTACTGGGAATCTAACATTATTGTTTTCCCCCCCCGCGCTCCAATTTAGAGACAGATCAATATTCAGCTTTGTTTATCAAAGTGACAGCTCCTGGATATTGCATTTTGCATTTTTATGTTTTCCTTTATAAGCGGGTATTAAAACATAATATATCTGAAGTCTTGGTTTTATGGGCTGACAAAGGGTGGGGAGGCGCTGTTAATGGTGTAAAACAGTTGAGGAATGGCGGCTGCTCCTGTTCATACACTCATAGTTACAAAAATCCATCACACACATCAGCATCAGTGTTTGCCTAATGAAGACGCTCTCTCGGCGAGTGTCGTCAATAACGGGCAAAAACCGCAGAGGAATTCCAGTAGGGCTGTGCATATGTGAGTGTGCACACATGGATGTGAGCCAGTGTGAATGTGTGGTTCATGCGTTCGTGTGTGTTTTTGCATGTGCGCTTGCGGCTACCCGTACATACAGGAAAAGTCTCCTCTTGACGTTCAAGTCCCAAATCATGCATTATTTGCAAACCAACCATAAAGAAATGACAGTGGCAACCCTATGCATACAAATCAGGGCCCATTATCCACCTCAGTCTGTCAGTTAGCATGCCGTATGTGAAGGCAGACTTGGCCAAGGGGAGTTGTACCCGAGGTCCTGATAAATGCTTTGGCTGATTCCCCTTGTGAGTGATGGAGCACTAACCCTGTTTAGCTTCTTTAATATACTTGTATTAGCATGAATAAATAACAAGTGTGTCCGGATGCTACAAATATTTGATTGTGCCTCCGTAATAGGCTGGTGTCTTCCGTCACATGATGCCACTGCAACTCTCTTGGTGTCTCAGCCAAGGCGGACTGACATCGATCTTTATCGCCTGCCCCCTAAATCAATTATAAACCCTCAGAGAGAGTGCCAGAGAGGGGCGAGCGGGTGATGATGGCTGTGCGGGGGGGGGGCCATTCCAGCTGTGCCAGGCTTCTCTTTTTGTCTTTTGTACCCCTGTTTTTACTGAAAGAAAAAAACAGATGTATCATTATGGGTGTTGTAGCTCAGCATGCATAAGGGTGGGGGGATAACACATGCCTCTGGCTCACAAATTCAGTTAAAGCTCTACTTTAGGTGACGTCATTTCAATCTCACTGACATTTTCCTTTCGTAACGCAAAATAAACTGCAAAGTGGCCAAGGTGTCCAGAGTACTGGGGGGGTGTTCAAAGTTTAAAATCATGATAAATATTATCTGATAGACAACACTGTATCAAGAGACATGTGCTTCTACAGATTTACAAACAGAAACATTACAAATGATTCTTTATGACTTCTGATGTGTCAGTGGCCCAGAAGCTAGTAGCATATCTAGATCATACCTGCTCCTCTTCATCTCTGTTCACTCTCCCTCTCCGACCGGCTGTTCAGACAGATCCCCTGTACACACCTCCCACACATGCAGCATTAAGCCATTTGACCTCTGACCCCTGTCTGACAGGGTTGGTAGAGAGACGGACAGATACACCAAGCGCTATGTTCATTAGCTAAGGCAGCCACACTGGAGCCTGCTGCAGATTAATAGCAGAGTTTTACTAGCTATTACTAATGTTTCGTTTTTAAAAGACAGCTATCCTAACAGACTCTGGAAAGCCAAAGGCCCCCCACACACTCTTTGTTGCTGTAAGAGACCATTAGTGTCAACTTGTGAAGAAAAATAGAGAGGAAAAAAGAGAATGCTACAGAGAAAGTGCTTTTTTAAAAGCTTTCTGATCACAGATATTCTTAACTTTTTTTTTCTGTTTTCATAAACAAATGTAGTAAAGCTGCCATCAGTGATATCTCACATTCTTTCATTCACCCAAATATGTACAACACATAATGCATTTGCTTTTGTGACAAAACAACACAGCCGTATGAACTATAAATAAAGACAGAGACCCCACAGCAACACCACTAAAAAAAAGTCTTTAATTTGAAGTTTAATGTGTGAATAGAATTTGGCAGATTCCCAGTTTAATGTGGCAGGTCAGTGTGACAGTCTGCAATAAGCACACACTCAGTATGGACAAAGAGCTCCACTAATGTATGTGCACAAAATGCAACTGTGACAGCTGCATACCAAAACTCTTGATCTGAAAAAGCCAATTAATGGTGTGAATGTATGCATCCATATAATTACAGATAATAATGAATGCAAAAGCTGAGGACAGTGTTAGTGTGTGTATGCTTTTGTGTATGGTATTTTTTTGTGCATGTAGTCGTTCCTCAATTCAGTCTAGTATGTCCAACAACTGTGAAATTATAACTATATCAACAGGACGATTAAATATATAACATTTAGCACAAAATACTGCTGTGCCAAAGTACGACTCAAAGCATGGCTGTTTTCTTATGTCTGACAATTTAAATGATTAATTGAAGCATCACCATAGCAAACACATACTTTGTTCTGGTTTAGTACACACAGAGGGACCTGTAAATATACTGAGCTTCAATATTCTATCTTAACATGCTTACAGTGACAATGTTAACATGCTGATGTTTAGCAGGCATAATTTTTACAATGTTCACCATATTAGTTAAGCATGTTAGCATGCTAAATTTGCTAATTAGTACTAAACACAAAGTACAGCAGAGGCTAATGGGAATACCATTATGTCTTCTTCAACTCATTGTGATGCATCAAGCCTTAATGTGCTCATTACTGCCCCCCTGAGGCCGGAGAGACGGAGAAATTTCATTTACTATTCAGTATGTATTCACTTTGATTTATTTATTTATGCATTTTTATTTTTTATAGACAGACTGACTGACTGACTTATTTAATGAATGTGAAAGTGACTATCACATTCACCGGAAGGTCTCTGTTATTTTGAAGCCAGTTCTTACATGCAAAACAATGTGGTGGCTAATTTCACTGTCTGTTTCAAGGTGGAGGCTGGCTTGACTGCAGTGTTCTGCACTGGGTGGTGCTACCTTTACCAGCAATTGTTTTGTGTCATTAGAGGATATAGTCTGTTTCACATCTGCATTCCTGAAATTGAACCAGATGATACACACGTCCCGGGATCTCTCTCCATCTTAAATTGACGTGAGCAGAGATTTAGCTGTTCAATGAGAAAATTGGCAGATTTGTTCTTTTTTCCCTCCTTTTTTTTAATATGAATATGAAATATATGAAAGTTTGAATGGGCTCAGCAGGACATTCAGTGTGACAGCTATATTCACATAATATAGTAACCAAGCTAACTGCGCTAACAAGTGATCAGAAAAGTGCAACAATACTTTTAACCAACACTAAATATCAAACAAAAGCCAGAGACTGTGTTCTGTTAAGTTGAGTTTCCATTTCTAAGCAAAAGTGAGAAGATAAAGTTACCTCAGAGCCTTACTATGCAAAGCCTCTCCCCCTCTGTGCCACTGCAACGTATCCACAACTCTCTGTACCACTTTGCTATTTCAGGTGGTAAGTAATAATGTAAGCTAACATTAGCTAGCTAACAACAGAGAACGTAACACAAAATACGTCAACACCTACCATTATTTGAAGCTCAGTGTGCTTGTTGTAGACATTCTGGCCTTTCCAGCGGGCGGCAGCAGCAGTGAACACAACTTTAACGTTGCTGGAAGAACAGTTGAACTGACGACAGCGCTAACCCACCCACAGCGGATGCTATCCTCTTCCTACACAATAACTCGATGGCTGGATTGTGTAAATAGTTCAGTCAACAGCAGTGACAGTTCAAGAGGAGTTCGTGGTGACGAAGACTTGACATACACCCATGCTACTATATGGCATGCAGCATAGCTTCAGCCAACACTGAACATAAATGCACGCTAGGTGAAAAGGCTGTCTAATACAGTGCATTCAATGCAGCTTACTAATTAGCATTAGCTTAATCAGGGTTCTTGCACATTTTAAAAGTAAAATTTAATGCTTTTTAAGACCTTTTTAAGACATCAAAGCACATAATTTAAGACCCAAAAATAATATATAAATATCAATTTATTGACTTTATGCAGATAGTTACAGTACTGGTTATGTGCTCTATTCAAGTCAGTCTATGGTCACTGTGGTCTTTCTGTGTGTGTTGCCTATAAATTTAATGGTAAATTTTGCAAATTAAACTAATGATTTTCTATAGGTTTACTAACTGGTAAAATCATATATTTTGTGCTAAAATACAACATATCTAATGTGTATTTACAACATAGCTTGATTCTGCATCTCTATTTACAGCTCATTAACCCTTACGTGAATGTTTACTGTTGCTGTGGTAACAAGTGACAGACTACATTAGCAGCTAGATTTGCCCAACCATCAACAACAACCCATAAAACCACAATTCGGCTAGCCTGGTTCCAGAACATAGACCCCGCCCACTCAACTGAGTAGGCTTGCATCTCTGGTCTGGCATACTGCAATGAATTTGCGATTTATCTCGTCCAAACGATGGACGAACCAATGAACGCCGGGGGTGGGGGCGGGTCTAGCGATTAGCCAATCAGCGCCACGCTAATGGCGACCGCTGCAGATCCTACAGACCACATTAACGATGCTATCGAGGTATTTCGCCACTACTCG
>NC_065506.1:8224570-8225475 GCF_006386435.1 Epinephelus moara | reverse complement strand
TTTAGTATGAATAATATATGTGATTTCAAACACAATCATAACGTTACTTACACTGAAATGACCCAAGATGTCCTCGGCTCTGGAGTGACCCATGAACTCCGACCCATAGTAACGGGAGATGACATGATGTGTGCCAGTCTCATCAGTAGTCCAGAACCGCAAATGAAGGTCCATTTGTTTGGTCTTTGTCATTTCATTCATGCTTTCGTCAAACATGACAACATATGGCTTCTAACTCACGCTGCGCAATAGCTCCTTTTTGATGAATGAAGCAATACCATATTTGGCGACATATGCAGTTTTATTTTCACCACAGGTGAATGACTTGGCAAGCTGGGAATCGGGGAACATGGTGGCAAAGATGCCTCGTATGTCCTCCTTAGATCTGAACAAATTGTGCCTCGCCACAGTATGCAGAACCCACAGTACCTCTGCCTTTTGGGTGTCTGGCGGTGAAATGAATCTCGTCATAGCCAACTGAGAGGTGGCGTCTGAACTTGTAACGTCTTTCAGTCGCGCTGCAAACAATGCAGGGATTAGCCTGGCCCCGCTATTGCTAACTGCTGCCATGTAACAGTTACTGCTGGTGCTTTACTCCTTTCATGTGAGACTTGACGGCTTTGAGCCCCATGGTCCCTAATAGTGTTACACAGTATACTGGTACTAAAATAGTACCGCGGTACTAGAGTATTCCAAAGTACTAAAATAGTACCGCGGTACTAGAGTATTCCAAACGGTGCTATACTGCATTTGGAAAATACCAGTACTTTGAAACTGATTCAATTCATTAATTTAGTTAATTTATTTTACTCAATTATGCACACAAACGCCTTTCTTGTTCCTATTGGAGCACAGATTGCGCAAGTGGTGTGTATGACAACACCTGTATCAACATTCGCAGCTGG
>NC_065506.1:8213191-8224539 GCF_006386435.1 Epinephelus moara | reverse complement strand
AATTTACATTTCCCCATCTCTGCATCTTCAACCGCTCACCTCGATATCCGCGAAATGGCGGGGCGCTGCCCGACGTCAGCGTCTGTAGCAGACGTACCGTAAAACAGCTATTAATCGCGGAGACTCATTTACGACACCGTACCATATAGGCACCATACTAAATTAATCACACAAATACACACTATTATATGTTTTATGGTGGGCCACTGTGCTTTCCCATCGGCATTAAATGCACTGGCTGAAAATTTAATACCTACAGCAAATTTACGGTAAATTTAAGACAATTTAAGACCTTAATTACCTGGATTTTAATTTAAGACATTTTAAGACCTTTTAAGGACCCGCGGGAACCCTGTTAATGAGCACGTGTAAAAGTGGTTTTAAGTATAAACAGGCATTAAACACAGTTTTATGCTGACTTTAAGCAGCTCTTATACATTGCAACTTATCAAAGACATTCTATAGGCTTAGGAACACTCACTCTTCACGAAGACATTCTTTTCTGGTCT
Organism: Epinephelus moara; assembly: GCF_006386435.1. Taxonomy (NCBI): domain Eukaryota; kingdom Metazoa; phylum Chordata; class Actinopteri; order Perciformes; family Serranidae; genus Epinephelus; species Epinephelus moara. The sequence continues at coordinate 8,224,030 of NC_065506.1, read as the reverse complement.
TAAACAAAACGTGCCTAACTAGAAAAAAACACAAACAGGGAATTTACAACAGTAAGACTCAAAATTTATTATTTATTTAGCTGCTGATGACATTGCATAACGTTTTTGTGTGTTGGTGCCACATGGGCAATCACTGTATACAGGCAAGCTGTAACTATGGGTAACAACAATTGCATGACAGCAGTAACCTAACTCAGGTTGGGGTTGGGTTCAGATCAACACAGTCTGTGGTTTGGACATAAAAAACAGAATATGTAATAATCTTAGGGGGGGGGGGGGGCTTAGTTACTTGGTTTTGGATGCAATATGTGGAGCCACATTCTGGTATCTAAATGCTCACACCCCAGGCACACATTCTGTACACAGGTATGTTTTGTAAAAACAAAGCAGTAAGTATTTCTCTGCATTTATTAACTCTTTATTAACTCTTTAACCAGCAGCTGCATGTTGGATGCTCAGTGAAACAGAGGACACAGAGTGGTAAGGACTGTAGCTACGCCATGGCAAGTCTGCACTCTGTGTGTGCGCTTTGATCAGCAACATGATTACCAGGTCAGTTCATAGCAACACAGTTCAGTTCTATTACCTGACGGTTTTATCTCATCTCATCTAAACTCTGCTTGTGTCTCTTTTGTGGTACGAAACACCACTACGCTTACTAGAATGAATGCTGATTCCACCAGACCAAGTGTAATCAAACACATGAGCTTGAACCTGTATCGATTATGTGCATGGCATAAACCGAACCAAATTTTAACCATAGCATTGTCACATCATGAAACTTTTTTTTTTTTGGTTTTGGAAAGCACGGACAAATGACAAACTACTACTTTAAAAAAAATTTAATTTAGAGGATTTGTTGATTTATTGTGACGTCTGAAGGATAGCACCCACAGATTTAGTTGTACACAGTTGTCTTGAGTCGTATGCACAATATCCATCAGCTCAAGTGACTTTGTACATAATTGAAAACACGAAAAATAAAAAGAGTGATAACTGCCTCCTGGTAGCTGGTTGATCCTAAGCTGGCAGTTTGGTTTGTTTTTTACTGAAAGCACGGGAAAACGGACAGGAATAGAAAAGAGAGACGCCTCAGCGCAGCCTCAGCCAGACGTGAGCGTGTGCAAGCCAGCGGAGTGTTGAGAATCCCTCTCTTCTCACACCGCAGAATTGAGACTGACATTTTATATTTTCCATTGAATTACACCTCATCTGAAATTCACTTTGAACAGTTTGAAATCTTAACTTCCTCTTTGGCATGGCATTACATCTCCGAAAAATAAATAAATAAGGCAATAGCAATCATTTTACCCCAACAGTCTTGATCTGTCAATCATCTGCAGTGATCTGAAGACGCGCAAGTGCGCTGAGTGAAGAAAATCAAAATGAAGGAAATAGGATAAAATGTACATCAGTTATTCATCACAAACTAGTTCAACCAAAGTCATATTTTCTCCCCTTTCTTCCTCGCAGCTAAGTGCAAATACTGACACATGTACTTCAAGGCTCCCCACTGCATTTTCAAAGAAGGGATCTGGCTTTATTAAAAATTCATAAGGTCACATTAATTAGAGACAGAATTTTTTTTTTCTTGCATGAGAGCGATGAAGAAATCAAAAAGAGGAGGCCCGGAGGATCGTTTTGATTCGGCTGGCCTCAAAATGAATGGAGAAGGTGAAAGGCACAAGGCTAAAACACGTGCTTTGTTCTGAGGCCAGTCTCTTTGTTCATCAAACCCACGACTAATTTGTTCACCCGCCCCCACCTCTCACACACACACACACACACACACACACACACACACACACACACAAACACTCCTCAGCCATATTTCTCCTTTATTGTATATTCTTTTTTAGTTGAGTGCCGCTGATTTGAAATGCTAATTAAACATATTTTTAATGTATTCACTGGGCTCATCAAGGCAGGCTCATATATCAAAGTGTCCAAAGTTGTATTGATGTTGGATATCAAAGAGGTGATTACTTTGTAATATCCAGAATTTTTAGCTGTTAATTGTCCTCGTCCTGGTCCAAAAGCATTTCTGGAGCGATAACACAGCAGACATGAGGGACTGTTTTTTTTTTTTTTCTAAAGGAACACAGGACCAATAATATGCTGCTGATAAACAGATAATCCATTTGCCTTCGTTTCCCCGGATTGTTGTATCAGTTTTTATTCCAGTTTTGTCTTTTCATGTGAAAATGTAGGCTCACACATTAGCAAGAGCAACTCGTAAGCCCTCGTTAACGTAGAGACTTGCAAACAAACAAGCAAACAAACATGTGCTTCCTCTAGTATCTTGTCACTACGTTGTACAGTACATGCACGGACCCACACACATATTTACACAGCACACACAGCCTGTCAGCAGGTAAAAAAGACTGTGTGTACATGTGAAGTGTGTGTGCACGTCAAATCCACAAACAACAAAAGATGCGCTATAAAATACATGAAAGGAAATAATTCATTAACAGCCTACTTTACATTTTTTCCCCCCATTTCCCACTAATTAGACTCAAAAACAATAAGAATAGCTGCACTTCTATTTCAAACAGCAATGATAATAATAATGCTGATGGTAAAATACTTATAACAGTGCTGTGTTCTTGATATCAAAAGGCACCGTGATGAGGGAAAAAGAACAATGAGCCATCAGAGGATCCTTTCTTTTATTTTCATTTTAATTTTTATGCGTCCTTCCTTTGTGATGGTGGCAATGATTCCTGCTCTCTCTCTTTTTCCCCCTTTTTCTCTGCGTGTCTGATGTAGCTAATGCCATTAACTCTCCCTGCCACTTTCCAGGTCACTAATTCTTCAGCTCTGAGTTCATTGTGCCCAGACCGCGGTGCTGTCTCCATAACGAGGTTATTTCTGGGTTATTACCTTCCTCTATGATATGGCACCTGATGGGAGGCAAAATTGATATAAATCAAAAACGCTCTGCAATGAAAATTGAAATATTTGCTAATTTCTGCTGCCCTCCCTCCCTTGAATCTGCATATTCAGAAAACAAACAAGTTGGACTCCCTTATTTCCATTCATACCTGGTATTAACATGTAAACTATATCCAAATAAAAACACCTGGTCATGGGCCTTTGCATTTACAAAGTATTCAGGCATTTTGATAGGCAGATAGCAAGAAGACGTGAAGTTAGGTCACGTTTCAATGTTGGGCAGTGTCTTCATTACTAAAGCCCCTTTTACACTGCCAGATTTTCTGCAAATGTTGGGCTGTTTTGCAGGCAAGCTGCGAGCGTTTAGAAACACGGCGGGATTGGCGAGTTGATCCGAGGTGCCCAATTTTCCGCCGCCTAGGGGTAAACATATTGGCGGAACCTTTTTGCTTTAAAAAGAACGAGACACCCTTCTGCCATGGGAGGGGCTGTTGAAGTCTTGTGGGAGGGGCTGTTGATGACGCCGCACGTGCGACCCACTGGTGGTGGACTAACAAGAAACAGCTGACAGCAGGAATGAGTAGTTAATAGCAAGCGGGAAACACAAACCTGAAAGACACTGTAAAGATGAGCAACTGAGGAGACAAGGAATTGCACGCCCTCTTTGCCCTCGCAAACGAAGAGGCCATTAACCATCAAGTGATGGGAACGGTGAAGGACGGGCCAACTTATGAGAGAATCTGATTGGGCTTTCCTGCATATTTGCACAATTCCTGTTTAAAAAGGGCTTAAATCTTCAGACAGTAGGGGGCAGCACAACAAGATGAAATGCAACAATAGGTTTAGCTTTTAGAATAATATGGCAAACTTGTGAGCTAGCAGTAAATTTAACTCCGGCTGATAGGGAGCAACATTAGCATTCCTTTGGAGTTATGTTGCTGTCCAGCTGATAGGACCCAATATTTACTATTTAGCTCTGTCTTTGGTCTCCACAAACCCCTAAACAAAGTCTCTTTAGCTGCTAAAAGCTCCCCTGTGTTCACCAGGTTGCTGCTAACTGTATCCGTCTGTTTTTCTACTGTAAACAGATGCTAGTAAAAACAATGCTGATGAGAGTGGAAGTTGCCAACCTGGTCTCACTCCAAAGTTGTCAAAAACCAGCGCTTGGTTGGTGACTTTCGGCGTCAGATACCGACAAAAAAATGCCGTCCTTTCACGTCCGCATGATACACGGCTGGTCTCAATTATTGTTCAATGGCGCTCGCCAGCCGCGGGGGATACACAGTGGGACAACGACAAAGGCTAAAGCAGCAGACATCTGAGTAGGGCAGGTGGGAGTGTTGGTGGATGGGTCCAACAACCACCAACTTTCACTCAGGAGGGTGGTGTCCACTTCTCATAAGATTGGCAAGCCAACCCCTGTTCTTTTTTCCTAAATTCAACCATGTGCTTTTGTTGCCTAAACCTAACCACCTGTGTGTGTTTACTAAACCTAACTATGAGTGTTTGTTTGTTGTGTTTGGAGGGGGGAAAAAACGCCAATTTGCGGTGTTATCCCGATGTGGTGCATTTATTTTGAAAGAGACTGTATGTAAACAGTACATTTCCTTTGAAAGAAGAAGAAAGAAAAACCCACAATGCATGTAACAGGCAGAACTTAACATGATGTCCCAGAACGTCAATGACCAATGCACCCGGGGTGCCTTGCACATCGTACTTGGACATGAAAAGTCCATGACCAAACATTGATATGTGACAGGGTCGGAGTGAAGATGTGTTGAAGTTGGAAAATCAAAGCTGAGAGATGCTGGGACACTCCATAGAGTTTAGAGGAACTGCAGAGTCTGGTTTCTCTGTGTATCATCATGTGTCATTCAGAGGAGTGAATTGTTTCACAGTCAAGTAGTCAATAGCTTCCTGTTGGTAACATAAATAATACTGATTATAGTAGCTTTTAAAGTTAATAGTAATACTTTTTTTAATCTAAGTGCTCTTTAAATGTGCAGACCAAGAAAAAGTAGAAAAAATATTTCTATTGAGGAAAAACCGCAACAAAGTTAAGGCAGTCACCTTAGTAACAGTCATGCAGTCTCACTACGGTGAAAACAAACAAAAAGGAAAAGCTCAACATCCCATTTTTCAGAAAAAAAAACACCCCTGGAAAGACACCTAGGATCGGTGGCTTAAATGGCTCTGAATTTTCCCAGTTTGAAATTGTTATTTATTTACATTTACAAACAATAATTCCAGTAGTCTCTTTTTTGCTGAATTATCACTACCTCACTGCTATTAAATGAATTATTTTTTCTGCAATTCTTTTTTTCAAAAGTTGTATATAATGAAGTGTCTTCTGCAGTGTTAATGAGTTTTACAGTGAAGGCAACATCTCAATACTGCAATTGAATTTTCTGTAAAATTTATTCATAACGATTTAAAGGCATAAAATCCTTTTTCTATCCAATATCAATCTCAACTATAAACTGTCAGACTGTCTAGAAGTATTTTTCATGGCCTGTTAGGATTATTGCTCAGTGTAAAATAGAACCTTTCTATACGTCACAGGCAGACTGAAAACTTCTATCTTTACAAATTTGTTTAAAATATACTGCCCTCTTCTAGATGTTTGACTTTTACCATAATTATGAAAAATGTAAACCAGTGTACAAAAACTGGATATTTAAAAATTAAAAAGCAAAGCTAGATATATATTAAGAGTAAGTGTACTTAGAGTCTAATAACAACTTGCATTTCCAAGAACTGATTACCCTCAAAGCAGTGAACAAAAACATCCGTCATTTTACAACACACATATTCATAATATGTAATTATAATATGTTTGATAAAAATATTAGAATACAGAGCATATGACAGATTAGTGATCGTTATATTGGAACTTGTGGAGGAAAGATGAAGCCCCAGGATGGGAAGAAACAGAGATGAGAGCAAGGAGTGAAAGTAAGAAAAACTGGGAGAAACAGAGAGCAAGAAAGATGGAAAAGACTTAAAATGTCTTAGAAAAGGGGTTACTATTTGTGAATAAATGTAAGAATTTTTACACCCTTTCGGGACTTCTGCATTTCCTTATTAGAATAAAAAGAACAAATGTGCCAATATTTTCAGACAAGCCCTTCAAACTGAGGTACAGGCAGGCAAATGAAGAAATACAAGAGCAATAAAACTCAGTAACAGTCTCATTCAAACTCTAACACTTTTATCTGAAACTTTTACTTGCTTCTTAAGTTTGAAGTACTGAGCAGATAATGAGCTGAAACAAACCTTCAAACTGTGAGTGGGGCACATTATTGCATGCCATAAATCTTACTTAGTTTAGTCCATATTCAGACATCAAGCCACTCATGATATGAAAGTTCCTGAATCAAAGTAAGGACTCTGGAGTTCACAGGAAGATGGGATGTGTTTGTCCTCTCCACTTTAGTTCCCTTCTCTGGGATGATGGAGAAAAATCACCCTGGGAAATGGAAGAACAGACAATTGTAACAACAAAAAACTTTGATCAGGATGTTTTTAAAGCTCTTTAAAGCCACTTATAGAAGTTAAACAGTAAATTGACAAGTCACTGCAGCAGCTACTTGAGTTAGTTTCAGTTTAATACAATGAAAATGTTGGAGAAAGTCAATCCAAGATAGACCTCTCAGCCCCATCTCCAAGAAATTACGTTTATATACAACTCGTTTTAAACAGCAAATACGTTTTAAGGGAAACGCAATGCCAACTGAACTACATGTTCCTTTACATAATGAGGAAATGCTGCTAATTAACATATCTGGCAAGCCGCAAAAATGATTATACCAAATAGATCGACAAAATCAGCATTGGCAACGTATTTGTTTTCCTCCAAAAAGGCAATCTTACAGTACAGTATACACTCATAGTGACAACATTATTTTTGTCATTAGCTATTTTTATTAATATTCAACCGAAATCATGAACTTTCCCTAACTTTAAATGTTTTCGTTTCCTAAACCTAAGACAGGAACCTGGATACATATATATGTATATATTTACTGAACAATTTAAGCCCAATTCTGGTGAGTTACTTGAACTGGACTGCCACGCAAAGTTCACCAAACCAAAACAGCTGCTCTTCCAGGAAGTATATTTTTCTTACTTGTTTACATTGTGTGTAGAAAGAAAACTTCATTAGAAGTTTGAGCTCCTCTGGATTTGCACCACTTTGCTAAGACATCAGCTTCAGTTTTTCTTTCTTTTCCTGCTGGCTGTCTGGGGTCTCTCCAAGGGCAGGAATTCAATTTTTTCTGAGGCAATGCACAAATAAGTGTTCTGGATTGCAGCTCTCAGTTCTGAAGGGACTTTATCTGTGTCAACTTATAAGTGCGATACTTTCGTTTTCTTAATTTTGGATTGTAAATCAATTCACATGCCCTTTCCTATTTAGCAATCACTTGACTACAGAGTGATAACCTGCCCTAATCACGTTTCCCTCCCCACCAACCATATCAGCGTGCAAAAAGAAGTGTTCATCTATTACTGGCTAACCTGGCATCACTGAGCTAACATTACAACTTTGCTAAGGAGTATGCTATCACATCTTACACTGTAACGAGCACAAGCCTATCATCCCTGTAGATGCACGCTTATTTCTACAGTAATAGTTGTTACATGAAACTGCTTACAACAAAGTCTGTGGATTCTCTTACATAAATGGGTCAGGATTTCTGAGCACCACAAGCTGAGTGCCATCTAGTTCCATTATACTGGAGAAGGTATCTCTACAGCCAATATCTCCAACACTTGGCAACTCACACCAAAACAATCTAAAGTAAGAGAAAAAATGTATTTTTGATTTGGGGATGAACTGTCCCATTAAAAATTCAAACTCTGAATGGCCCAAAGGCTTGGACACCTTTGTAAGGGATCAGATACTGTACTTTGTATCTGAACTGCTTGATGTGCCATTTCAAAAGTTGGTAAGGTAAGAAATTTGTTAGGCTTAATGAAATACTTCAAATGCAGTGCAACCTTATAGGATAGAACTCTTCAAATATGTCATGGCCTAAACAAGGTTGGAGACCAGGCTGGCAAATATTAAAAGATTTCAGTGCATTGAAAACAAAATTTACCTTTATGACTGTCCTCAGCTTGTAGATCACCAACAGCAGAATTGTAACTTTCAAGGCTGTGCCATGGACCACATAGATTTTGATCCTCGCTCTGGAACTCACTTTGCGTCATTTCACAGTACCTGCAAAAGCACAGAGAACAACTTAAGTTATCAGTAAACCCTCCAACCCAAATTATCTCCAGCAATACAGTACAAAGACCCTTTGACTGTTCCACCACCTATGGTTATCCCATTTTCCTCCAAATCTTTTATCCACTTACATCTCTGAGAAAATCTTGGCACTTCCAAATTGTTTTAGGTCATTCACTCCACACAATTAGACAAGTATATTAGCCACAGAGAGATACACTGCAACAAATTGGTGTGTTTTTTTTTTCAAGCAGAACCAAGGGGATTGAAAAAGCACTCAAATTCATGCATATCCCATGTATTTTGAAAGGCTGCAATCACATGACCAATGCGCTGACTGCAAACAAGGAAGCAGTCTGAGTGCTTGTAAGGAGGCACGTTGGAGTGGTGGATGGGTCATAAAAAAAAAAGGCTTGTACCCGAGTCGCATGCTCAGATCCATGTGAACTTCAAGTGAACTGCGAGGCATTCTAAGGTATGTAATCCCCATGTTTTTCTTCCTAAATCCAACCTCTGTCACTTTACATTAATTATGTAACTGTATGTTAAGGATATAACGATATCATACAAACTGTTGTGCATGCATTTTTTTTAGATTATCATACTAATCGTATGAGAATACCCAGCCCTTGGATTTATTGTTTTGTCCATTACTTACATCATCAAAATCTTCTGAGTGTATTTCACAAGACTGTTGTGACACAGAATTCTTAATTTACTATTTATTTTACAGGTATGTAGTTAGCAAACATTTGTGTCATATCTTCATTATTTCTTAATGTTACTTATAGACTTTGTATATTAACATCCTTTTGAATGTCTGAACCCTTGAACATATTGTTCTCAGTGGTTCCTGATATTGCATGGTATTTTGTGTTAAAATGAAGTGCCAGCACTATTCAAACAATGCCAATGAAAAGTAAGCTAGGATCCGTAGTTAGACAGCAAAAACCACTGCTTCACAACAGCATACACACTGCAGCTTTAAGCTTGAAACCAACCTGACTACTTCCGGTCAGTCTGTTACCAAGGGAATATTTTGCCATCACGATAATAACACAAACAAAACTAGTATTTTTCTGACAAAAAGTGGTCATCTATTTCAACTTTATGGATAATGAATTGTAGCTTACCAGTGCTACGGATTGTGGTCCCACATATGTATACACAGCTCTGTGTGCTAGCAGACCGGGTGCATGCTCAGCCACAAACCATGAACTTCACCAAGCTCGCAACTCCAGTGATAATTAGCAATATGAAAGAACAGGAAGAAACTCTATTGCTTAGTGAGTTGACGAGGCAGAGCTCATTTAGTCTGACATTTAAACACAGGCGTTTATTTTTGTGGGAATGTAACATTTACACTGAAAACCACAGCTACACAAGGTAACTTTAATAAAAAAAGTTTCTGTCATATTTGCTGATACTGTCACTATATCCTGACAGTAGTATGAGACAGGTGGTTTTTTTGACGACTTCAGAGCAGCCACTCAGCTCTCCCCTCATCACTTTAAACTTTAGCTTCTTCTGTGGACTTGTCGTTGCCGTGTATGCTGTTGTTGGCAAAGGAGAGATGGACAGTTTTTTTTAATGCTGGTGGTTGCCTCTTAGCCATTGTGTTTTCAAAGCTCTTTCTGAAGCCATGCGCTGAAGATACTGAGCTTGACTGTTTGAGAGCATGTGTGGTGGAGAGGGCCTGTGCAGTGTGGTCAAGAGCAACAATTGATATTTTGTTAGACACTCCTCCTGGCTGTGATTGGTTGTTTTTGTTCAGGCACAGTTGATTCCTGCAAATGCCATCAGGAGCACTTGGAGGAGCCAGATAATATCGCAAAAACTTATGACAAAAATGTTTTATTAAAGTTGCCTACTCTAGTTTTAAGGGATTACCATGGTTTCCCTTATTCGGATTAAATACACAAATACAAATTGCTTGTTTATACCTTGGTTACTAAATTTAGAAGAAAAAAAAAAAGATCTATAATGCCACTGGTTGGGTCCCAGTTATATATCAACAGGCAGGGTGTGAGTAAAGAGGGATTCAAAAGAACATGTGGCATTTCCCTTTCTCTCTTTTTTTTTATTTGCCCTTGCAGTCCCATTTTCAATTATCCTGTTGGGGAAAGGCAGAGTCGGATTCCCAGACAATCCCATTTCCAAGAAGTAGGCGAGGTGTGAATGTGAGTGCACGGGAGCAGAAGAGTGGCTGTCGAAGAGAAAGAGACTGGCATTTGACTCTGCTGAATAAGCCCAAGGCGTGCAGTCTGCTAGGTTAGAGAGGTTACGGATGGGAGGGGAAAAAAGGTGGAGAATTGAGGGGGGGGGAAGAGAGAGGGCTGTGTATGGTGTGTGGGTGTTAATGAGGGAAGTGAGGTGTACAGTTAAAAAGCAGCAGGTATGGGAGGACACAGAGAGAGAGGGAGGGAAGGAAGGAGTGATCTGGGTTTCAGCCTTGCTCATTACAGTCTGTCTCATTGAGAAGTGAAATGAGGCTTGCTGATGGCTCGGTGAGGAAGGTATCGTCCTTGTCGAATTGAATCATGACAGAAAAGGCAAAAAACCTCCATCAACTCCATTAACAATACTCAAGCACTCTTCAGTGTTCCTTTGAGTTGCACCCAAATGTCACTGAAAAGGATCAATCAATCAATCAATCAATTTTATTTATAAAGCCCAATATCACAAATCACAATTTGCCTCACAGGGCT
>NC_065506.1:8206751-8212622 GCF_006386435.1 Epinephelus moara | reverse complement strand
CTGAATTAGCTGGAGAGTTTTTAAGGACTTACTAGAGCTACCTGATAATAGCGAGTTACAGTAATCCAGCCTAGAGGTAACAAAAGCGTGGACCAATTTTTCTGCATCTTTTCGGGTCAGGATAGGCCTAATTTTCGCAATATTACGCAGATGAAAAAATGCAGTCCGTGAGGATAATGCAACATTAAAAGAAAAACGTATTTTGTTACCCTCCAGCCGGCACTGAGCATGATCTAGTGAAAAGAGAAAAATCTGCAGCGATGTCCTTCAGATACATCACCACAAATGTACTGTTTGTGGCATTTGTGTTTTTAATGAATGAATTTGCCCTCTCTGATCCTCCTGTACATGTGATGTTTTTATCAGCCACCATGGTGATAGAAAAGACGATAACAAAAAACCCTGTTTGGACTCGAACCAAAAACTTTGAGTTCTCTATTGTATCGAGACAAGCTCTCCACTAAGCTACATGTTCCATATGTACAGGGAATGTCCTCCCCTAACTGTTGACATGGATAATTATTGAAGACACACCAGCTGTGGCACGCACAGGTATATAAGCAGCACCCGCGTTATTGTTCGTGGTACCAAATCAATACAAACCCAAAAATCATTGCTGACAGCCTCTATTCAACAACAGTATGGGCACTTAGTGCAAAAACATGTATAACTAACAGGCTCCTTGTTGTCCGCAGGTGCCAGGTCAAAAGTTGATTAGTTTGCTACATCACAAATATAGTCTCCATTGAGGGTGAGAAGTGTCCATCATTCCACACTCAACTTTTGGACCATTTTGACTGCACCAGCAGAACACTGCAATTTCCCATATCAGGCAGCACAAACTATTAAGTATTGAGTACAGAAGTATGCCATTTGAGACACACTGGTAGTCTCTTCACTCAGAACCACAGTTACACTGTAACCAACAGGTTGCATCCATCCCTCACACCCCTGCATTTTTCAATTTTGTATCATCCACACTATCTGGTTGAAAGAGGACAAAAGATAGATGTGGCAGCATGTCTACGGAAGAGGAATTATTCACATTATTTTTGACGATTTCCATTACTTTTTATTGCAACTCCTTGTTTTGCATTAACACAAACAAGTCTTTTCAGCTATTCTGCTAAAGTTTATGGTCACAGTGTACATTCAGTGGATTTATATATCCTATAACCTGTACAATACCGAGTCCACTAAGTCTAAAACTGATGACCCAAGGTCGCTCACACAAGACTTAAATCCTAGTCTCATGTGTGAAAGCCCTGTACTCCACCCAATCACATCCTCCTTCCTCCATGGACTTTGTTGCTGATTTATATTACATCACCACTTGACTTTCTGGTGGTAGACTGGTCAGTTTTTTTTTTGTGTGAATTTAACACTTTAATCTAAGAGAATATCCAAGATTGGCTGGAACTATGTAACGGGGTAGTGAGGGTGTTTCTAAAAAGGTTTGTTGGATCATGTTGATTTGACCTTGCTCAACTGGGACTGCAGGCTGTATAGCATTGGTCCCCAAATCCAAAGTACCCCAGTCTCATGCTAATGCCACCATGGCAGCCCTCGCTCTGTGTCAGTCCTCAGTCTCTTCTCCTCTGGCTTTTTTACAGCTCTCATGTTCCCTTGTGGCTGTCGTGAAGACAGTGGTTTACAACAGAATCAAAGCATCTCGCGTGCTGCACATTTACTGTACTGGTTTTGATGTAACTTCTTAGCTCCCTGGCACTAGCATTGAAATCAGAAACCTTCTATATATAGTTGGGCACAGACACTCAGACATTACACACTATTCATTTAGTGCCGGCTTGGCTTGATTTGGTTTGCTGCCAGTGTTTTTCTATCGCAAGTTTACCTGTTGGAGGTGAGCTGTTTGCAGAGGTGCAATAAGAGCCCATTGTCTGCAGCTCTTCATCTAACATCTCACTCTGGCTGTTTCTGATTTTACGCTTCCTTACTGCAGTAGATTTAGTATTAGTATTTAGTATTGGTAGATTTGCTTTTATTGATAAAGCTAATTCCGTGATAAACATATTTAATTAACACTACGGCTGAAAGCGAACATAAAACAGTAAAATAAAGCAGGTGTCTAAAGTACACTTTTAAAAACATCTTTGTCTCTTGTCTCCTGCACAGACAGACATGAGTAGAGTCTCGCAACACATGTTTGTTTCAGGGGTAGAAGGGGGTTAGCTGTGGTTGGCAAGACATCCCGCCATCCATTTGGAAAAACAGGCGCACTTTTGGCCCTGCTCTGGACGAGGTCCATCTTTGGAGTAGAGCCAAAAGTGTGTGGCTCAGCACAGCCAAAAGTGGTAATAGAAATAGGGTACTCTTGAACCAAATCATTCAGCAAGTCATACTTCAGCTAACAGCCAGAGACTTAATCAGAGAAACCGTTGAGACATGTTATTTTCTACTTTTTGTGAGTGAGATCAGAGTGTATTGCAATATGTGCTGTTGTGTGCACACCTGCTGTGAATGTGAGAAAACACAACCCAATGTGTTTCTCCCTCAGTGTATTAGCAACTTGTTTGACCCTTAAAGTTCACATGCATGCTGAGTGTGAGTTCCATGTGTCTCTGAGTGCGTAGACTGCTGTCATATACATTGGGTATGTTTATGCATGTATATAAGCTGCTTTTCCAAAAGTTTTGAAGTGAGTTATGCCTTAAATTGAAAATAATGTGCACAAAAAAGTGAGAGAAAGCAGAAAAGTATTATGTGGAGAAAACAAGTTAGAGTTTGACACTGAAGTAGTTTTTGGGGTGACAGATGGACCAACACAGTACTTTTGCAATATGTGACCATGCACTGGACCATGTGGTCTCAGTGTGTAATATGTATGTACCCGTGTATGTCCATACGGTAAAGCATGCCCACAACCTTGTGCTGCTGTACTGTATGTATGCTCTTCACCTCATGTGTTGCCTATGTGTGAGTGTGTGTGTTTGCCACTTAGTGTGATTGAGAGCAGAGTGGCGCTGAGATGGCAGCTGGCGAGGCTAATCCCCGTACGTGAGGGACGCGGCCCAGCCCCCGGTGTCACCCAGACCTGCCAGGCCTGACGGAGGTGCATTCAGCCCGGCCGCTTAGTGTCAGTCGTCCCCTGTCACTCAGTCCCATAATCACCCCCATGACTGACAGACAGGCCTTTCCCTTTGATGGTGCAGGGGATTTTAGAGGAGAGCCAAAGAGCTGCAGCGATGATCCGCCACTGTGTGTGTGTGTGTGTGTGTGTGTGTGTGTGTGAGTGTGAATGAGTGAGTTGGGATGTTTGCATGTGTGTGCGGGTGGATGCCGCCAGGAGGGCTGCTTTTTCATAAGGGTGTAAGATGATGATTCTGATCCAGCTTAATGATGAAGATGAAGATGGTGGTGCTGAAGATGATGATGATGATGATTACCTTGGTAGCAAAGTGTGCCAAAGATGTGTGATGCACAGGGATCAGTGGGGCAGCCACTCCGCTAAGGCAAAGCCAGAGGGACCAAAGGAGACAGCGACACAAAGCTGCGGATTTACTGTGTGTGTTTGTGTGTAGGTGTGTGTATGTGTGTGAGGAGAAAGGAGAAGAGTGTGTGAGAGTTTAACTGTGTCACACACTCGCACACGCTTCACATTTGAAGCAGGAAAATCTAGAATACACATGTAATCGCACGATTATGATAATACACATCAAGTGTCATCTTAGTTGATATTCTGCATGTGACAGGGAGTCGTGTTTGAGTGTGTTGCTATCAATGGCGAGGTTGTTGGTAAAAATCCTGTCAGGCCTCTGACAGTTCAGATTCTTATTGACTCTCAGAATTCTGTAATGTTTGCATGTGGTTGTGAGAAAGAGAAGCATGGTGCAGACAGATTGAGCTGTAGTAATGAAAAACTTTACAGTGACAAAAGGCTGCATTTCAACCAGTCAGTGAAATACAGGCTTTGCACTGACTTTGATTAGTTGTCATTTGTAAAGTTGTTTATCAGTCAGTACAGGACACAGACATGTACATTAATCTGCTTAGAAATCACATAAAAAAGGCACTCCCTGTAATCATAACTAATTCTTAATTTCTCATAAGCATTGTAATTAGATGATTTCTTAAGTGTAAAAAGTAATCCTGCTGATTGAAGTCTATACATCTTTGTTTGCCATGAAAACAAACTGCGAGCAGCTAATGCGGCATGATTGTCAGGGGAACAGGTTCATCGAAATGTAAAGCATCAAAGCCTCCTTTGAACCAGGGGTAGAGTGTCAGCCTGTTACACAGTACCAAGTAGCCCACCAGAGCAAAAAAAAACAAATAAAAAAACGGATCTGACTAAAACCCAACACATTTTTGAAATATCAACTGAAACCATGAAAAATACTACGTGGGCACATCATCTGTTATCTACAGAAAATCGTAAATATCAGTTGTCATCTGTCTCTCTGCTTCTTCAGTTTTGTCTCATCATCAAATGGATGAGTGTCTGCAACAAATAACTAAACGCATTGTTGCTTCATAGCAAGAGAGTTCCTGGTTCGAAAATGGGGTGGGGGAGCCCTTTTATGCGGGGTTTGCATGCTCTCCCGTTAGCATCAGTTTTCTCTGGATACTCTGGCTTCCTCCCACAGTCCAAAGACATGCAGGTTAGGTTAACTGGTGACTCTCAGTTGGCCTTAGGTGTGAATGTGAGCATGAAGTTGTCTCTCTCTATATGTCAGCCCTGTGATAGTCTGTCCAGGGACAGGTTGGATAGGCTCCAGCCCCACGCCCCGTAACAGGATAAGCAGTTACAAAAAATGATGAATGAATAAATGAGATAAAAAACAAAACAAGTACACCCAAACAGAAATCAGATAAAAGTTTGTCCCGAAAAGAAGACTGACCACCAACTGACCTTTCACTAAGCCTTCACTAAGCTTTGTGATGGTCCAACAAGCTATTAGGGTAAGCATGGAGCCCACACTGTAACTACCTGCACTACCTGAAGAAATATTATCATATTTTTGGGAAAATAGTGATTTCAGAGAGAAGGAGACAGAGGGGTCTACAAAATGTGCTTGAAAGATATATCCAGGATGTCAAACTCAAACTATAAAGGGGAACTTTGCCAATACTGAACCAGCTGTGTGTCATCGCAGTGTGTGTAGATGAACGCTGTTTGACTTTGCCCCCGTGACGCTGCCAGCACCCAGACCTCCGCTGCCTGATGGGCAAGGATCTTTGGGGTAAGCCAAACAACATTCATCTGATACAATGTGATGACACACAGCTGGCTGAATATCAGCAAAGTTTCCCTGCCTCCCTTCACCGGTTCCTGTACAGCAGGGTAGGTCTTATTTTTCAATCATTAAAAAGCAAAAGCAGCATATGTATACATTCAGTAGGCTATATCTTTTATGACTATGACTTTTAAGCATTTGATTTTGGAACAGGGAAGAAGTGCATATCTCCTTCCAACCTCTCCAGGTAACAAGTATCATTAATACACAACGTGCCCCAGGCACAACATTTAGCTCACAATCCACAAAACCAGCCTGAAAATGAAGGAAATCTGAAACGATTGCATTAGAGTCAGTGGAGGACAGCTGTGATGTTGTCAGACCCTGGTCTGAGCTGGCCCGATGCTACGCTATGATTGGCCAGTGTGTGTCCGGGGGCAGTACTTAGCAAAGGGTTAATTAAAGAACTCATAGGGCTCTAGTTTCCCGGCGCAGCGCAGGGCGGCGCAGGGTGGCGAACCCCGCACAGAGCTAGTTTCGAGCAGCGCAACCCGAGGCGCGCTCAGTTTGGTAGTTTGGCAGACCGAGGTGCGCTGAGATGGGTGTGGCGGCGCAGCAGGGGGAGGTGTCGACAGATTGGCGCAATGACAGTTTCGTGCCAAAAGGCTTCGCC
>NC_065506.1:8165460-8206347 GCF_006386435.1 Epinephelus moara | reverse complement strand
CGTGGCGCATTTAAGGGCGAGGAGAGGGGCTCATTTGATTGGTGTGATGTGTGTAAAACCCACTCCACGCCTTCTCTCCTCCCTCTTTCTGACTTGCGCCGGTAGGAGGGATGGAGGTGGGATAGAGGAGTAGCTGCGCCAGGGCGCACGGTGTGCCAAACTTCCGCCTGGCCACACCCAGTTGGCGAAGCGCAGGTGTGCTGCGCCTCCGCCGCACCTGGTCTGCGAAACTAGAGCCCATAACCCTAATTAAAAGGAAACAGCAGAATTATGTCTATTAGCATTTTTTTTTTTTTGGCTGTTACCTTTTTATTGATGAGACAGCTGGAGATAGACAGGAAAGGCAGGAGTGAGAGAGAGTATGACATGCAGCGAAAGCCCAGAAGTTGGAATCAGACCCAGGCCACTGCAAAAAGATTCAGCCTTAATGGGGAACTCAGTCTACTAGGTGAGCTAGAAGTCCCCTTTATATTAACATTTTCACAAATTCACCTATACATGGTCCCAGTGCCATGCCATTGTTCCGACAGCCATTTATTCTGCAGCCCCAATAATCTGAAAAATGTTCCCTGGGCCCAAAATGCAGTTTGTCCAACAGCCTTGTATCTTGGAAACAAATGTGCAATGTTCTGAAGGGCCCTTATTTCGAAAACACACCACACACTCTCCCAAACAGAAGGACAAGGCTAATTAACCCTTAATTAACCTTAACTACCCTTAACCCTAACCCACTATGACCCGCCCTACTCCACCTCGGATTGGCTTACCAAGGTATTCTCAGTCTAACCCTTGCCAATATCACTTTTTATGCCTAAATATAACCAACACACAAACTAACTAAGGCAATGAGTACTAGCCATTCAAAGGCAGAGCAGTGGGAGTCGAGCCTTGGTCATATTCAAAGTCCAGTGACGTCATTCTACATGATAATTAGCTATGTGCTTCTTTTTGGGAGAATGCCTTCGGAGCAATGTGCATTTCTTTTTAGGATACCAGGCTGGCGGACAAATTGGGTTTTGGTCCAATAGGACAGACTATGAGGGCTTTGGAATTGTGGGCCACTGGAGTGATGGGCAGGCAAACGATGGGCATTTTTTTTGTTCTCTATCTTGTGTGCAACACTGTCAAAACTAAGCAGGACACTCACTCATTCCCAACATCTTAGATGCAGGTAATACTTTACAGCCTATTCTGATGTCATCAAGTACCGCCACTTTGTCAGTGATCTCAGCATCAGACACTGACGCCAAAAGCCAAAAACGAACAATACAAAAAAAAAAAAAAAAAAGAACAATATGCTGTCGGGTGGCTTTAGTTTGTAATGTGGCTGGATGGAAACTTTAGAGGTGTTATGATACACGGCTCTTCGGCCAGATGTCCCCTGTTACAGCCGTTTGTTATGTGGGTGGGCAGTGTCAGTTCATAACAAGGTTGGATGACACCTGTCGGAGTGGTATGATACACCACTGGACAGTGTCAGTTTGAAACCCTGCTGGTGTGACATAATAGAAGAAACTGGAAAGTCCCTATCTGGCAGGTGGAGGTGGATGGGTCCAACAAACCCTGCACTTTCACCCGGGGGCCCGCTGGTAGCTTCCCCAACAAATGTAGAGCCAAACCATGATGTTTTTTCTGAACCAACCGCGTGTGTTTGTTGACTAAACCTAACCATGTGCTTTTGTTGATGACCCAGCATTGGTTGCAGCATCCTGGAATGTCAACAGCAGACGCATGAGGACCTAGCGTGTAATATGTAGACATGAAAGTCCACTGACAAAGCAGTGATATCTGACGACTTGGGATGAGAATGTGTTGTATTGTACCACTTATGCCAAGAACTCTAAATCCTCCACTCCCAAATGTTACATCTTCTACTTAACATGTTTTTAGTGACCATCAACAGCCAGCTTAGTTTCACTTTCTGCACTCCAGAAGTCATCTTTACAGTAGAGGCATACGGTTTCACACACCCTTCAGCTCAAACCGATCAAAACCCCGGTAGTTACTGTACGTACTGTATTACTTCCTCCTGTTTTGCTGCCTTCTTCCACCTCCTGCCAATGCACCAAGCTAACATGTCTGACTTAAACTGACTGACGCCTCCACCTGGTACAAAAAAAACAAATACACTTTGTAAAATGTAAAACTAACTCTGCCATAAGCCTATAAAATAAGGTGTGAGTGAAAACCAGACAAAGCAGCAAAGGATTCAACGAGTTAAAATAGAGTTTGATTGCAAGTGTGTTCTTTTCCGCCCTTCCACAAACACATACGCATCTCTTTGTCTGTCTGTGTGTATCATTGTCCCAAGCAGTAATTGCCTAAAGCAAGACGCATTCTGTTGAGTGGACTCCTAAATGAAAATATGTTTTCACCCTGTTTTCTATCGCAGTCTGAAACAGACAATTAATGGTCTCTTAATCCCTGGACACACATTCACCTCTCCGGCTCCCTGCTCTGACAATGAGACCAATAAAAACCTACACAAATAAACTCCACGTTGTTTTCCTTTCACCAATTTCTCCTCTGATTTTTTTCTTGTCTCTCTTCTATTTCCAATCTTGAACTCATGAGTTTTCTCTGATAGTGATCCTGTTAAATTAAGTGCCTGAGCTTTATCCAGTGCCCTCTCACCGTCACTCCTTTAATTTAGTCATTATAATTAACCATTAACTGGTGTCAGTTTCTGGGCCACTAACAGGCCCACTCAGTTCTGCTTGTCTGCATTATCACAGTTTGGGGGAGAAAGTAAATTATAATGAAGGGCTATATAGTCCAATTACTGATAAAAGCAGCCAAGTGCGCTCCTTGTAATTAGGTGCCAGTATCCCTCCCTCCCTCTCTCTCTCTTTCTCTCTCCCTTTCTCGGAGTGACACGTCGGAAGGGAATATATGCATAATAGCTATTTTTATTACCGTTAACCTCTTACTCATGTTCTTAACCCAGTGACTTTCAATCACACAGACAAGGGGATGCCACAGTGAGACCTTATCTCGCAAGCAATTATTTTATGTACTCCACATGCCTGTTAAACAAAGTTAACTGATAGAAGTGGGAGTGTCGAGAAATGGGAAGGAAAGGAGGCAAGTGCTAAGAAAAGTGAAGAGAAAGAGAGGCCGGAGAGGAGTGAAGGATTGTAGGACAGGGAGAGGAAACAGGCAGCAGCGTATCCTTCTGTTCCCACTCTAATGGGATGGAGCTGAGCTGTCTCTTGTAGCTGGGTCGTGTAGTTCCCCACCAGAGCACTTACAAGTCAGGGCTGGTAATTAAACTGTACGATCAGCCCCTTCCTTTTCCTTTTTCCTCCCTCTCTTCTCTTTTCTCTTTCAGTCCGCCTGCCCGTTCGTTCTCCCCTTTCTCTCTCTTGGCAGGTGAGACAACATGCTTTGGAAAAAGCGTGAATTAAGAGGAGCGATGGGTAGAGACGAAGAGAGGAAGACCAAATTAAGGCTGCTGGAATGAGGGTGGTTTTTAGAGGTGGAGCGGAGCGATGGGTTTTAAACTCAGCCTTAATTCAAAAGACTAGACATGTAAGGTTTTTTATACATGAGTGAACTGTGTGGAGAAGTAACTTGAACTTAAGTCTCGCCCCAGTTAAACATAATTCCTCTTAACTCAAGACCATTCATTCACCAGTGCAGCAACACCTTGGGCCAGAATTACTAAGACGTGTATGTGTTATTTTAGTGAGTGTTTACAAAGTGTCATTCTCCTTATTGCATACAAATTTACACATAGATATATATTTCTTTTTAGGATTATTTTTAAGGATTTTATCGTTTTTATTTGATGGTACAGCGCAAGCTTTAATGAAAAGGGGGGAAAGAGAGAGGGGACTACAAGCAGCAAAGGGCCATGGGCTGGAATCGAACCTAGGCTGCTGCTAAGGACTCAGTCTTTAACCTTTAAGAACAGATCACCCGTGGACTGCTGTGGGGGATCACTGTTTGCATGATTCTGTTGAAATAGATCTAAAATAAGAACAATAATAGCTAAAGCTTTCATTCTTTCATCAGCAGAAAGCAAAAGCTTCCATCTTCACATCGTGACCTTATGTTACCTCACCTTATGTGCCATCCAAATGTAGTATTTCGCCATAATTACGCAGGTATTTCCCTGTAATGTCCACAGGAGATCATTGTTTGAGTAATGCTAAACATATATATCTCAGTCTAAAACCAAACCACAATAGCAAGAGCATTCATTCTTTTCTTCCCCGTCTTCATGTCATTACATTATGTTACCTAACCTTACTTGCGGTGCAAATGTAGTATTTTGCTGTAATTAGGCTGGAGGTTCCCTGGGAAATTCCTGGTAATGGCCATGGGAG
Source organism: Epinephelus moara (assembly GCF_006386435.1). Classification (NCBI taxonomy): domain Eukaryota; kingdom Metazoa; phylum Chordata; class Actinopteri; order Perciformes; family Serranidae; genus Epinephelus; species Epinephelus moara. The sequence goes on along the minus strand of NC_065506.1, from coordinate 8,202,016 downwards.
GTCATAGTTTGCATAAATAAAATAAAAACCATAATAGCCAGTACAGTCATTCTTGTTGTAGCAGAACGTCAAGGTTTCTGTCTTCTGTGTCATCATGTTGTACGCTTATATTGACGTCACTGCTGATTGAGTGTGATTCGTGTGGTGCAAAAGGGAACAAAGGAGCCAGAGAAATGATTGGCAAATTCATCACGTCACTCTGCTCATAAAAAATGAGCATTTTTTCAAAACAACTAAATGATGTACATAGTTCAAATATGTTACGGAGTGCTACGAAATATTTTGTTTATGTTTCTACATCATTGGATCAAAATTTTTTGTTTGTTAATTTTGTATAATCTGATGAAAAAACATTTAATTTTTGTATTTTTTTATGACACAATTTCAGTACTTTTATCAATTGTGGTTTATTGACCCACATAACCATGGGCTTAACCTTAAAGCTTAGGTTGCACAGATTTTAGGAATATGAAGCAATTGAAGATACTCCAGGAAATGACATCACAATAAGCACAAATGGCAATGTAGGCACAGGCGGACCATTTCTATTGCAGGGTTCAAAGGGTTAATACATGGGGCGCATGCTCTACCATGTGAACTGATTACCCAGATAATTAATGAGGACGTGTTAATGGAGCCTGATCATTTATTTTGCTGGATTTACTAAACTTAAGCAATGCGTTATGTGTGGAAAATCCTCACCTCTAAAAAAGCTGGCATAAACATGGCACATAAGAAAAATGTAGTGAGAAAAAAGCTTTATTCTGAAAACAACAACAAAAAAACTCTAAATGGCAACAGTGGGAACCTACATACCTGAGTGAGATATCTAAAAATGAAATAAAGTAAGAAAGAAAGTAAGAAAAAAGTAAGAAATCAACCTGACGTACAAAATGGTGCAATAATTATGAATGAATGCACTATACTATATGGCCTATTATTTTGTAACAGCAAAGGAACAGGTGGTTGAAGTTGACCATCAATGAACTGTAAAATCACTAAAGGCTGCAACTTCACTTCCTCCTTTTGATAAGACATCAGTGCATCTGGCTTTGATTAACCCAGTGTTTATGAGAGACATCTATCAAAGCACCTCCGCCTGCTGGATTGGCTCAGTCCAGCAGCTGACTGCATAATGAGCTGCTGTTTTAGTCAGTCGGGTGCTGAATACACGGACATGCAATAAAACCTGCTGCGCACATTTTCCGAGTAAACCTGCTCCATTGTGTTTCATTTTGGAAACTTCAACTCTGTGACAGCGCAGGATTTATTTTGGATTTTGGTTTGTCTTCTTCTGCGCTTAAAGTTGTTATTTCAAGGTAAAAAAGCATCTGTTTGCAATTATCTATAACATCCCAGAGAGCATTTAACAGATGGCACACAAACAAGCACGGTATTGTTTATGTTCAGTAAAACAGCTTTGAAAACTGCTATCAACTGGTGTTTAGCTTCAGATTATTTAAAACAATGCAGATTTATGGTTTATTGAAGACAATTCACTACCGAAAAATGACTTCATGACTAATTAACATTAATTTATGTCAGGTTAGTTTCATGTGCATGAGGTGATTTGATTTAGGGACTTGATTCAAACAGTCAACAGTACAAACAGGGCACTTCTAAACAACTCTATATGCCCTTTATCTCTGATGTGTATGCAGGCCCTGAGCTGTGGTGCACCTGTCTGTATGGATGTGGGGTTGCTGTGCAGCAGGGAGTGTGTTCTGTGAAGGCATTGTTTTCTGGGAGTTTGGTGGCGACAGACGATGGATTAAACGATGAATAAGTGATTTATTAGCTGCCGCTGTCACGCTGGTTAGATGGATTACTACAAGCCACCTCTGACCCCACTTACCAGCCCTGTGTCTCACCACAGAGGTGTGTGTGTGAGTGTGTGTTTGCGTGTGTGTAGGTGGGTGCGCTGGCCAGCTGTAATCTTGTGACAGGATGAGACTAGTTGATCAATGGCCTAATGAACACTGTATTTCATTGGGCCAATGAAGTGAGAGGTGCTAGCCAAGCCACAGCGGCACGGCCACGGGTTTGCTCTCAGGGCCGAGGGAAGAGGTGATTCCTCCTCAAAAACAAACACTTTCACATTTTGTTAAAATACAGGGCTTTCACAGGTGTGCAGGCACAAATGAGGAGAGGAAAGATACACCGTTAAAGTTTTATGCATGTGATTTATTATGTTGTTTTTGAGCATCTTTTCATTTGAATATTTTCTGACATGATTTAGACTAACAGAAAGTAAACTAAAATAGATGGCAACGTAGCTGCAGAAATAAGTAGTCGTGCAGTGTTTTTCCCCCCCCCACAATGTATTATAAAGGCACAATCTTCCAACATGACCAATGCATCAGACATGTATTTTAATTTTTCAACCATATAATAACTGAAAACTGTGATTGGTGGAAAACCATGATTAGTGCTTCAAAATATGTTTTAAATGTTGTGGAATTTGGACTATTTACTATGTGTTTTTTAATTGTTATTGATTCTCCTTGTCGTCTTTATCCCTTTATCCCCTCCTGCGCAACCATTTGGAAGAGCACATATTGAGTCACTATATCTCAATGAAAAATGTGTTGAACTTAACCTGACTGAGCTATCTCTACCATTCGGATTAAAAAAGTCCATTAGATGTCGCTGTGTCTTTAAATGGTGCTTTTTCAGTTCACCTCCTACAGGAAGTTGGTAACAAAAAAGTCACCCCAGACATGAGGGCTGTGTGTGGTGGGATTTCCAGAGGTATATTTTTATTCAACATATTATAGTTTCAGAGTTCTTACTGCACAGACCTATGTCATTTTATACAAAAAATAAAACCCTTATAAGAGTCAAATAATTTTTGAAAAACATGCTCTACCAGATGGTTGATTTGTCCTTTTATAGTAAAGGTAGTGAAGCCAAGCCAGTGTAATTAAAACTGTCTATTTGCGATGAAATTTAAAGACAGATAGTAAAAACTGATTATTCATTGTTGTTATATTTAGCTATTCAATTAGATTGTTTTTATTGATCATTATATATACATACATACATATATATATATGTACACATATATATACGTATACACATTTGAAATAATTTTGTAAGTATAATTTATTTACCATCTAAAGCCATGCTTATCCAAACAGTTGAATTGTCATTTTATGGTAAAGATGTTGATGCTAAGCTAATAAATTTGCACTTTTCATGAAATAAAAACAGAATGAATATTCAGTATCATTAATACCATTATTCCACTTTATATTTTATTTAAAAAAAATATATATATATTGGTATAATTTTTTATCATTTCTCAGATGTTTACTAAATACTATCATGGTAAATATCAAGAATAAATACATAGAAATAATACTAGTTCTGGTAATACTACTTATTCCACCGTATTTAATCGATGTATGTTTGTAAGCTAACATATTGTATTAACGTCACGCAGATCAGGACAATGACACCAACAATACACATATATGTTACCACATCCAGTCAAATGACAAAGGAATAAGCTATTTTCAAGATAAGCAAAATGGATACTTTTATGATATGTTCATTATTTCGCATTGAGTTTTTTTTCAACATGTAAAAGGAGGTTATCTAACTTGACCAAAAAGTTATGTATGTAACAGTAAACATTTGGCCGTAATTGTTCCTAATTGTCAGTTCATGTTAGTTTGTTCTTCAGTTTTTATTATTGTAACATGGGTCTTAAATTTCATTACAAGTGGTATTAAAAAGTCTTGAAAATTCCTAAATCTAACTTGCCTTAAGCTGTAGGAACCCTGTGCCCAAACAAAGGTGTTACCAACTGTAGGACTATTTTGCTCGTCCAGCAGGAATCAGGCAGTTTTTGCCCTGCCCTTCCCTTATAACTGTTTTCATATCAGGTTTTCACTGCAAATAACGCTTCAACCTCTTGTGTCTTTTTCCTCAGTGTGAATCCTTGCCTCTTGTGTGTGTGGTGTTTGTCCTCCTACCAGGTCTTTGTAGTATAGAGGAGGTTTCGTGGTGCAGGTGCTGCAGTGTGGCTGCACCTTAAAGCAGCATATTGTTATTTCTGTGTGTGTGTGTGTGTGTGTGATATTATTTATTGTAATTTATTTATTTTTTGTGGTATATGTCTTTATCAGTAGTCCAGTGATTGTCCTCTTAGGCAAAAACTACATTTTATTGTTTTGGGTTGAATAAATAAAATTGACATGACTAGAAGGTGTTCTCATTTTGTGGTCAATAGTGGCTTCTTCAAATTTATTTATTTTTTTGTCTGTGTGTGTGTGTATTTGGTCATTCATTACGTGTGTCAAACTGAACCCATGTATATATATGTAGCTGTTATGCTTTTCACTTGTATTGATTAAAATGTGTTCATTTGTCTTGAATTTATCATTCAGTATTACTTTTCCTCCATATTTCTATTCACTCTGACGTAATCCATATATGTAGCCTAAACCTATGCAACTGGAACAGTGTGTTGTTTTGTTTACAGACATTTTTTGTAATGAAGTTATATGCCATCCTTAACTGTCTTAAAATACATAGAAACAAATGCTAGTTAGAGAATAAAGGTTTCTGAACTAAAAACATTAGATGGTACTCTTTAACTGCCTTTTGTCCCCTTCACTCTCAGCCACACACACACTCACACACACACACACACACACACACACACACACACTCAGTCCCTCACATTCCTCCCATTGTCTCCTGCTTTGATGAGCTTTTGCAATAAAATGCAAAACAAAAGGATAGGGGGCTTTTTGCACCTTGATGGCTGCTGACTTTGTTATGAGATCTGTAATAAAGGAAAGTAATATGCTTTAAACATTAAATAAGACTTTAATTGTCGCCACCATGAAAAACGCGCCTTTCCGAGGAGGTAATTGAATGTCCTCATCGCATTGGGGGAATTAAAATAGGTTATTTTATGTGTTGCTTTATTTTTGATTGAATCTGCTCTTAAGTGGGTGAGACAGTGGAGTTATCCATTTTTTAGATGCCTTGTGGAGTGCTCAGTGACTGAGAATTGAAAAGGGACAGAGAGGGAGAGGAAAAAGAGGGAGAGAGGGAGAGAGAGAGGGAGAGACGGATGGAGGCGAGAGAGGGACGGGGATGGAGGAGGGGAGTAGATGACAGAGACAAATGCCTCTGCATTGACAGCTGTCCTCCATTTTCTCACAGACAGACATACAAATGAGGACCACAAATCAAACGAATCCCTCCAAGATTAATCCCGGGCCCCGGCAGGCACGCAGGCAGGAATTGGCAGGACTGTGGACTGATGGAAGCGGATGGATCTTTTGACTTTGATAAACTGTATCAATACCAAACACTTTAGGATCAGATGTTAAAGGAATTGGCATTTGCTCATATGGGAAGAACGAGTGTGCATTTGCTGATCAGCAAACAGACATACATTACAGCATCACAATAAGAATCGAAACAAAAGTCAGGTTACCTCAGGGCGCCTTTTAGGTATTATTAGAATTTATACCTGCTTCAGGGTTAGTGAAGTCTGTTTTTTTTCTGGTCCATGAACGTGTTACACACTACACACAAGTTGCAGAGAGGTGGACAGGGTGGACGATAGATATTGACACCAGAGACCAAGGTTCATGTCTGATGTGTGGTTCAGTTGAAGTTACTAAATCCCTTTAGTGACGGTTTAAGGAAGCTTGGTTTAATAGTAAAACATAACATGTACTGTCCTGTGTTACTGTTCACTTTGTCAATATTTAACCAAGACAACTTACACTAACTTTAAGCAAGTGGTTTGAGTTACCTAAACCCTGTTCAAACATTAAATGTGCATCAACTGCAATTAGTGGATATTGTAGGGAAAACAGATCTAATTCATTAAAATGGTATTATGTTTCTTTCAAAATGTATTTACTGTTAGTAGTTCAACATCTAAGTCAAAGGTCAGCAACCTTTTGGATATTAAGTGCCAGTTTTAAATTGTCTTCTTAATCAGTTGTTTAATCAGTCATCTGCCATGTAAATGTAATGTCAATCCCTCGCTCCTCAAAATTCTCCAAAAAAACGTGTGTTATGTCCTCACCTTTTGTTGTCTGAGGCACCAGTTTGTGGAGTATAAGTCACAGGGTGGATATCAGACCATCCAATCAGAGCTGATCAGATCAGATGGATAGATAAGAGAAGAAGCTTTTGTGAGTGAAAGCAAACTTTTAAACACAACACAATGAATGGTTGAATAAGCTTGCATTTTGCTCCTTGTCTTTGACAAATGTATATGTACAATGAATGACTTAATGCTAGGCTTTAGATATTCAACACATTCTCACTCCAACCTCGTCACACATTGATGTTTGGTTGTGGACTTTCCACGCTTATGAATGATGTGCAAGGTACCCTGGGTGCATTGGTTGTTGTTGATCTGGGATATGTGCCAACTTCAGCCTGGAACATGCATTGTCTTTTTTCGAAATTCAAAATAAACGCACTATGTTGGTACAACACTGCAAATTAACGTTTTTTTTCCTTTAACAACAAACGCACATGGTTACATTTTGCCAACATGCACGTGGTTGGGTTTAGAAAAAAAGAGCAGGGTTTGGCTTTGCAATCATACAGGAAGAGAACAACGGCCTCCTGGGTGAAAGTAGGTGGTTGTTGGACCCATCCACCACCCCTCTCACCCTTCTGCTACCTTTAACTGTTGTCCTGCCACGTTTCTCCCTGAAACCACTGGGCAATGTTAAACAATAACGGCGACTGGCTGCATATCATGCTAAAGTAAAAGGACAGCTTTTTTCCTCTGTGTCTGATGCAGCAAGTCACTGACCGAGTGGTGGTTTTTGGCGACTTTGGAGTGAGACCAGGTTGATATATTCCATCACCGCTCCTCATGGAACCCTGCACTTGAACATGAAAAAACCCCAACTTTTGCATACTTATTCTTATTATTACTTAAAAACCTGTCCCCCAACTGGGGGACTTTGAGAGCGACTTTGCAAGCACAATGTGAAACAATACACTGATCACGAAGAATATAGTGATGTTACACATCAACAGCAGAACCTGGGCTACAAGGCTGTAAAAACCCTTTTTACATGCCCCAAACACAGCTCAAACAACAACTAAATAAACAACAACAAATCCAACTCCATACAGCACCGATATCCCGACCCACTCGGTATATTTTGGGCTCTAACTCGACCACACGTTACTCAAAACAAACGTCATTCATCTCAAATGAAAGCTGAGACTCTGCTGTTTCCACGCATGCGCCAAAGCACTCTACCCCAAAGCATCAGAGAGTTAGAGGCCAAAGAACAACAACAACAACAGAAATCTTTTCGCCAAAATATATTTGTAATATCTCTCTTATTTTGTTGTTTTTGCCGTGAAAAGCTCATTCTGCTGTTAAATCATGCTTCATTACCGTTCACGGCGATGTTGTCCGTCATTCAGATGAATCCGGGCGGAAAACTTGCAGGCCGAAGGTTCCGGGGAAAGCATAACAATGACCACTCACAGCAGCCGACATTGCCCCCACAATGCGTTCTGCTGACTCTGATTGGCTTACAGTGCTGTCAATCTCGGTTTGGTGGGTATAGCGTCATTCTATTGGCTCTAACGAGTGTGTCAATCACTCAAATCGGCCAAGCTGTCACGGAGATACGAGCCTCCAAAGTTCAGAATAGAAACTCAGTTTCACATGTAGTAGGTGTGTATTGGTCAGTTTGGAGTGAGAAAAAAACGAAACAGACAGTTGTATGTGTATATCCTAAACATCAGTAGGGATTTACAGAAACAAAAAATGAAAGATGTAGGATTGTACATGACAAAAATCACATGCAAACATGGTGCACTTTTGGAGAGCTCGCTTGAATTTTCTGTACTAAAACCTCTCTAATATTGTTCTGCTTCACTTTATCAGAATCAGCCTTTGCAGAGTTAATGTTCACATATTGTACTATGATGTGATAGAGGTTTAGAGCTGCAGCTGCATCATTCCAAAGGGATACTCATCCTGAAAATGCTTTTTTTTTTTTTTAGGCAAACCTCAAAATGTTTCATTTGTGCTGTGTGCCATCTTCATTTACTCTTCACATATAACACACATATACTGATATTTACACATCCCAACAAATCTCACAAGTGTTCCCTTTACCATGACACCAACAATATTCAAATTAGGGTGACCATATTTTGATTTCCAAAAAAGAGGACACTCGGCCCAGCCACGAGATAGCCTACTTAAATGATACTCACAGTTTACTCAAAGATGCCTTATAATTTTAATATATTTAAAATGTATATGTATGGATAGAAAATTCAGTTATATTACAAAATAATATCTCNTTTTATCTTATTTTGTTTTATTTCTCCCTCTCCTCTTGCTAGAAGCGTCGGACCTCCCGCCTCCCGCTGGAGGTCTCCCTCTCCGCAGCTCAGCACCCACGGCGCACGCCCGGCCTGTTAAATAGCCTGTAACCACTGTGTGACACAAACTCAGTGCTTTGGTCATTAAATAATGTCGGGCTCGGTTCGGGTTCGGACAGAAATATGCTGCCCGTGCCGCACTCTAACACACACACACAAACACACGGAAAACCGCACATTATCATCAGTTTATAAAAACCCCCCAGACGCCCCAGACGGGACGTGAAAAGTGGACATGTCCGGGCAAAAGAGGACATTTGGTCAGCCTAATTCAAATAGACCTTGTGGTTGCAGAGATATATTCATTTCATTATGGGTATGCAATTTTCGAGCAGAGGCCTATAAAATAGGCTTAGCTTTGAAAAGGTTTGTAAAGTGATCTCTGGGTAGACAACACAATAATTCTAACACCTGGATCATCACTTTTAATCAGTTCTTACAGCAAGACTTAAAATAGTACTTTACTGATTCCACATTGCACTCCCATAACAACGTGCAACTCACAATGATGGACAGTCAAAAACCAAAATTGACACCAAAACCTGGCATCTTCATTACCCACAATGCAACTCGACTGCTGACAGTTTGCTGTCCGTGTCCTGGCAAAATCAAAAATCATGCTGTTTTAACATAACATTACGTAAATTACGTCCATTCTTCGCATAATGATGTCACTCACGTGACATACTGACTATGTGTTATAAGCCCATGAACATGTTGCTTTTTCTAAACCTAACCAAATAATTTTGTCACCTCAACCTAATTGCAATTGTTTGACAGCTTTAACTACATGTTACATGTTTCACCCAGGAGACAGTTTTGTGTCACATCCAGACGTTAAATGTTGCATCTCATGAAGACACCAAATGCTGCCTTCACCGAAGGCATGAGAAAGCATTGGTATTTATGTCCTTGGGAGTACTCTCACCCCAAGGCATCAAACACATGATGTGTGAAGTTGGTGAAGATCTCTTTTAAAAACTTCAACATAACATAAGTATGTTTTCATTCTTGATGCTACAATACTGACGTACAAAGTTGTTTACACGTGTGGTGTCTACAAATCTGTTGCATATTTGTGCACATATTTTTTTGAGGGAAACATTTATAAACTTCACACATTTACAGTTGATGAAATGTATGCCACCTTGACCCTTTAGACCCTCACAGTACATTGAATGTAGAAAGCTCACTTTAAATCTACACAGCACTAAAAGGAAGCTGGAATATTCAACATTTCTGTTCAGATGTTCATAAAAAGTGTATCATGATGAGAAGACGACAAATGTCTCCTTCACTGTCTCTCTCGCTCTCAAACCTTGACCTCTCTACAATATCACATGAGGTCTGTTTTGTGTACTGGGGTTACAATTGAGTGGTGTATTAGTGGAAAGCTAATGGAGGAATGTGGAATCAGTGGACTCTACAGAAGCCTGATGGGAATCAGATGCAAGACTCAATATCAGGTCAGTAGAGGATGAAGAGCAGCTACACTTCCTCCTGTGGCTCAGGATTAGTTTTATGAAAGGCAACTATTTTTACAGTAAACAATACCAGTTACAGTCATCTTTCATTAACTGGAATCTCTGTGTCAGATTGTATTGGTTTGATTCCATTCTTTGATTTTTCAGTATCACTTGATGGAGTGACCTACATTCCTAAGAGAATCACATCAGGCAGGTTTCAAAAGTCCTGTGGTTTGATCTATTTTGGTCACATTGCCAACAGCTTCAGATCAGCGATGCTTCAGAACCTCAAGCTTTTCAGCAGTGAAGCTAATGATGATGGCTTAATGTTTCTTCTATTATATAATTTTGTTTCTTACACAGATTTATCTGGACACTGACAATGGTTGCCAGAAATGGATGATTCTTACTTTTAATTTAGTGGGATCAGTGACTGCAGGCATGCTTCTCACTTTCCACAAATCAAGTGTAATTGGGAAGACATACATTCAAGGCAAAACAGAACAACATGAAATACCAATGGCGGACGAATTAAAATTTGTGTTCTAGTAAGGTGTTGTTCTACCAGCCTCCAGAACAGTGCAGCTCCTATAGAGTCTGTGGAGCTCTACTGAAGGGATAAACATCATTCTTCCAAAGGAAATTACTTTATGTAAGATGGTTGATGCTGATGGATGCAGGGTGTGTAAAGTGAAGGACCTTGACAATGGCGACTGGGGGATTGTATTCCAAGTCCCATGTGTGGAAGAATTAAGGCAACAACAGCATTGGCTCAGGCCGGGGCCACATGCGATTTTAGTAGCACCAGATATGTTAAGGACAGCTGTTACCAAAAACTAATGATACACATATAACGTTGTTGGATCCAATCAACACCCCTCCCACTCACTCTACTCAGACTTCCGTCCCCTTAACTTACATTGTAGGCCCGTCGTGTTTCCCCCTGATGGCGCCGGGGGCCATTAAACAATAACGCCGACCGGCCACGTGTCATGCCAACATCAAAGGACGACTTTCTTCGTTGGTGTCTGGCGATGGAAGTCACTGACCAAGCGCTGCTATTCGACGACTTCGGAGTGAGACAGGGTTGTCAATATTGGCCCTATGCTGCACAACTGGGTAGGTTTACCCAAGTGAGCCACAGATAAGATGCCCATTTAACACCATTTGGTATCCAGGTAGCCCTGACACAACCCATGTGGGGCCCACTGACTGCATATTGCATAATGGCCGGGTACTGTTTATTAACAGTGTTGCCAGTGAAAGTGAAAGCCAGTATCATTTATTTTTTCACCACTGTGTACACAATTTTCACAGCTGCCTATTGGATGCGTGCTGCTTACATTCTGGCACCTGGTCCCTAGCTTTTTTAAGTCCTGACTCCACCTGTGTATTGTGCCTAAGCATGTACCAAACAGCAAAATAAGAAGGAATCAAGAAAATACAGGCAGAGGGCAGAGTCTCTCTGTAAATATATACACCGCCACTATTCTGAATCATATCTAATGATTGAGAGGGTTTGCGTTTTTATGAGTCTATATGTTAATTTTGTTTGTTGTTTTGTTTTGTTTTGTTTTGTTTTGTTTTAGAAAATCCTGCATCATATACATTTAAAGCACTTGATCAAGGTTAAGGAAAGATGGGGGTCATATTTAAAGACTGAAGAAGTCAGCAGTGACATTAAGCATAAGACATATCATGGCCTTTCATTAATATTTGACTGACAGCACTTTCTATTAGAAGCCATATTGTATCTATCTGGCAAAGCAGTGAGGTAATATAGAAATGTAATTTGTAAGTAACAGGGTTAATACAGTATGTTGGCCCAAAATCTCTCACAGATGATCGAGTTGATAACTGGTGAGCATAAGAGCCTCGTCATTATTAGTGACCCCACATGTCCTGTATGGAACCATCCACGTTCTTTATATTTCTCCTGTCATTTATTCTGATTTTTCCTAAATTAATAACGTAGACAATTTGCATCATTTGTTAATCTTTTTTTTTCTGTTTTATTTTCTAAATTTTTGCCAAGGACAGCTAAATAATAAAATGTATTATTTAAGATACACATTTTTGCGAATTGCAGTAGAATTCCTGAAAATGCATTGGTGATACACATTGTCTCTTTTAATAGCAGTATATTAGAACTGATATTCATGTTTTGTCTTATCCAGGTTCCCTATTCAACCCCCCCACCCCCCCACCTCCAAAAAAAATGACAAAGCACTCCAGATTAGGTTTCCTCTCTGTAATGCTTGATGAATGCTGGTGTTGAACTGTAGAAAAAGCCTCATTACGAGACACTTATAGATTACCCAGGGTGTCACACAGGGGGATAGGTGGTGGGTGTGAGGGTTTGTCTGCAAAGAGGAGGAGAAACAATGAGACTAGATCCTGCTCTGTCTCCCCCCACCTCCTCCTCTGTCTCCACCCTCCTCGAGCTCTTCTCTCTCTCAAATGGATAATTCTGGTGATGCTTGTGACAGGCCGTGGTTTAGATTTTGATTTATGTTCTTCCAAAGCTAAAATCAAAGAATCCATCTAGTGCTATTTTATGGCAGTTGGGATGATGAATGGGCCAGTCTCTGGGCCAAAGCAAGCTGCTGTGTCTTTGCCCCGGATTTTAATTGCTAAAGTAGCCAGTCATTGCTCAGGATTCAAGACGCAATGAGAGGGAGAGGCGCAATACACTCTCTCTCTCTGTCTCTCTCTCCTCTCTGTCTCTCTAACTCTTTCTGTGTCATCCCCCTCCTCTTTTATCTTTTTAACAGTCTGTCCATCTCTCACGCGATACCCCCTCTTTCCAAAATGCTGAGGAGATGGCTGCTTTGAAGGAATATGTAATCTAGTTTACACTAACTCGCTGTTAAATCATTCATAACCTGGCCATAGGGATCTGCCGTTACAAGTACAACTAATGGCTCACGTAATGGGCCTAACTTTGAAGTGTAAATTCCACATGTATATTTAATATATGGAAATGCCATCTTTAAGCAAAATGGCAGATAAGAGTTTGATCCCTTATTTTAGTGTTCATAAAAATGTTCATAACTTTGGGGTTTTATCTTTTTTGGAGGGGGGATAATGAGGTACGCATTTCTCTTATCCTACTTTCTGGACTTTCTCAAAGCTCATAAATAAATAAACAAATAAATAGATAAAAATTACTCAACAACACATTCCCACGACTCATAAAGCTGATAAACACATGTAAATAAAATCCGACGCTCGCACATCTATCGATGGAGGAAAACGCCATTCGTCCTGCCCCCTCATGCCCCCCTCCTCATGCACTAATACATCCCATCCCTATCAAAGAGAGGGAGAGACACAGAGAGAGTAGTTATAGGGATCATCATTGCTTTTCAAACAGCACCAGAATCAATGATGCAAATTAGAAAAACAAGCAGGCAATAAATTCTTTCACAACTGCGGAGCCTGGCGAGAATTTTTAATAATTTTTAATAAAGCATAATTGTAGTTTGTACCACTGAATAATTTAATCACATGGAAATATGGAGCATGGATGGGGGAGAAAGTATACACATCTTAAAAAAAAATAAAAAATCTCCCTGCGTGTACCATATCCCTGTTTCTTCTGTGTGTGTGTGTGTGTGTGTGTGTGTGTGTGTGTGTGTGTGTGTGTGTCACTAGACTAGATTTGCTCAAACAAGTAGAAAAATATGACTGCAATGGAAGGTCTGGAAGTAAGTTATTTTTAGGAGGGTTTGCAATATTTCTGATCCACACTCTTCACTCCAAACATTAATACTTTCCTTATTACAACTAACAGTTAATGTTATTCAGCAATTTACCTTTTGTTTACCTAGTTTTCTTCCCATTTAGGTGTCTTTTAATTTATCAGAAACATAGGTCTCAGGATAGAAGTTGTTTGTAAAGTTTGTAAAGCTCTTTGACACTCACATGCATGGGTGTTTTGCAAAACATCTTCCATACCTTGAGAGACCTGCTACTTATGTAACACAGAATGAGTATTGTCAATAAACTTTACAGAACATAACAACCCAAAATATTTTCCTTTTTTCCCCCCACTCATAGATGTTCAGAACAAATGTTAGGAAATTGTATTCTTAGAACTTAATATCTTCCAGTGTTGCCTGTTTTATGCTGTTTATTGCACTGCTGGATTAAATTGGGATTTGTGAGCCATTGTCTTCTCATTCCCAAACTTTTTAAATATTGCCACTTTGTCAGTGAGTTGGGCGTCAGTTGCAGACACAAAAAGACACCTTTTGCGGCAGTATGACACGTCACCAGGCAGCATCAGTTTAGAACATTGCCTGGTGGCACATCATACTGCTGCCAAAAGTGCATCAGGTTATAATGCCACTGGACAGCCTCAGTTTGAAATGCTGGCGGTATCAACATAAAATAAGGAGCCAGACAATCCCTCTGGGGTGGGCGGGAGGCGGGGTAGAAGGGTCTGACAAACCTTGGACTTTCACCTAGGAGCCTGCTCAGGAGCGGCTCGTGATGAAATTGGGTGGGAGGGCTAACGCATTAGGCCTATGGCCTATACTGATCAATAGTTCAGCTGCAGTAACAGTAACATCACACCGAGATACAGTACCAGGTTACAGCAACAATGCACTACAACAAAACTAGAGAATTAGGCTAACTACAAAAATGTTCTGATGCCAAAAGCTCTCTCTCTCTCTCTCTCTCTCTCTCTCTCTCTCTTTTGCTGGCTCGCTCGCTCGCACACACACACACACACACACACACACACACACACACACTGACTAAAGAAAGGAAAGGAGTAATGCTCCTTTAATAAGAGGTTAGGGCTTGGGCCTAGGGCTGGGCAGTATGGCCTAAAATCAATATCAGGTATTATTTTGGGGGGATGCAGTGACAGTATGATACTGCGGTATCGTCTTCTCTCTTTTCTTTACACCTTAAATAAAACAATTTAAAAAGCCATACAAGTCTAGGATGGAAACTATTTATCGTCAGAAGTCTATTATTCTGTATAAAACATTATATAGTATGTATAAACGTTAGAGGGAAGAGGGAGGGCCGGCGGTTCCCGGGCCCCCTTCTCCCGCGGGCCTGGGTTTGGTGCGGTTGGCCAGGCCACCTCCATCACGTAGTGAAGGAGGTTCGTGAGGCAGGCAGGCCGCCGGGCCCCATTCTGCCGCCGTAGCGGGAGTACTGCGGTATGAAGGTAACAACAAAAGCAGCACCAGCTCATGTTTACTGCGCTAAGTTAACGTTACCGTCACAGCGAATACCACCCAGCCCTACTTGGGCATACCTTATTTGAAGAGAAGTTCACATCGACGGCCTTTCTGGGATGCAAACAGGTTAATCACAAAGTCATTTAAGTCCGATAATTTTTGGATGAGGTCCCGCCGGATAGACAGCATTTAAAATAATCCACCTCATTCAGCAATTCGCAAGACTCAACGCTCACTCTCCCACTACAGTAACAGCGGGCAGGCCCTCACTGTACTTCCACGCACTGTCATTGGCCAAAAGTCAGTGGCCTGGGCTGAATGAATTTAGTCCAACTGGACAGTAAATCAAGGGGGTGTGTCACGACACCTGTCACTCACGATGTGACAACAATGATTGGAAGCTGATTCTAGGAGTATGGGCTGTAAAAAATCAGCCCATTTAGATAAATCCTGTGTTTTTGTGACTATTTTAGTGCTGTTGCTGCTATAGGTTCCACCAAATACAATCAGTTGTGCTGTTGCTGCTATAGGTTCCACCAAATACAATCAGTTCTAAGGTTCAATAACTAATATTTTAACATTTTATCTAATTTAAAAATTTTCTCATCTTTATTGTTAAAGATAACCCATTTATACTAGCCGTCTCTGAGCCTGCTATTTTTTTGTTTTTGTTTTTTTTGGGGGGGGGGGGGGGGGGGCTGATTACATGCTTTTGTTGCACAAGGAAATAAACGTAAATACAATGTGTTTTACTGAAGTTTAGTTTATTTTGAAAAACACTGCATCTATTTAACAAGCAGAAACTGAATGAGTTTTGAGAAGACACAATGCATGCAGTAAGTTTAGACATGGCATCCTGGGTGTCAACAACAGACATGGGAGGATACCTAGCATGTCATATGTCATCTTTGATCTGAGGCGACTACCGTATATAAAAAGATAAATTGTCTTTTCGTGATCAGCCCAACTATCTGTTGCCTTATTTTTTATTTCCGTAAGTGGTTAGATAAATTCCTTACATGAATGCCACTACTGGAAATATCATTACATGTAAGCAGCAATATTGAAAACTCCATGTAATAATCCACCACACACCAGAAAAAAGTAGTGCAATTCCCACAATGAAACAAAAATAAAAATGTACCAACAGCTTTGATGGTGCTGATTTCAGTGTATGAACCTGGAATCTGTGTGTAACTATTTAAAAGAAAAGCATTTAGGTTTATAAGGATCACGATAGCACATGGGAGCATTAGAATAAGTTATAAAGTTACTACCACTGTGTCACATGTGCAAACTGCTGCTGTTTGATGGCAACAGCTATTTGATAAAGTCAGAGATAAGGAGCCCACAGTCTATATTTGTTAGTGTAAGACAGTGTCTGAAAGGTGATGTTTCTAGCCAAAACTGTGACAGCTGGCAACACTGTGATTCTGAAAGAGATGGAGCTGAGCTCCACCAGGGTGCAATTTGGATGTCAAGAGGGCTCCAGCCCAGTTTAACCCCTGACTGTTCCGCTCCAACTGCTCAGAGGCCATCTTCAGTTCTTCTTCCAAACATATCTGATTGATCACTTGGCACAAAAATATAATTAGATGGATTTATCTGACGACCACACATAGAAAAACACATAAAACTGCTCAACCTGGAGACAGTTATCACATACACCTATAACTGTCATGGATTAAAATACACAAAGCCCACAGGCTTATTTCCATTGTGTTCCTCTGGGGACAGGAGAGCAAATACAATATCCATAATAAAAACATAGAAAAATTCAAGGACAACACAGTTAATTTGTGCAAGGTCCCTATTCTGAGAGAGTATTTGCCAGCCTTTTTATTTATTTATTTATTTTTTTATCAAAGCCTGTTAAAAATGTTTCCCTGCTTCAGTGAGTTTCAGAAGGAGTGGAGGTTTATTCCATTCAGTTTGCCCATAGAAGTCTTGACTCAAAAAAGAAAAAGGAAAAAAAACAGTTATTTATTAGTTGTTTCCTTTTACACAAGAAAAACAGATTTTTTAAAAAGTTTGACATTCTGACAACAGAAGGGTACTAAAACAGTTACTGTAGTTTGAGGAAAAGCAGGGGATTAAAGGGTTAACTAGCTCTGAAGCACCTGTCTATAAGACCTTGGAGTAAAAGTTAAGGATATATGAATTAGATGGGATGTAATATGTTCCTGGGCCTCTGAAGGCCGTGATGCATTTTGGGGTTAAGACAAACTTTTGATTTAAGGCTATAGCAGTGAATGAAATTGATTTACATGTAAATCAGAATTAAATTCATCATACATGAACTGAGTGATTACATAATGTAACCCTTAATCAAGTTATTCATAATCATAATGGCACTATGGGATTCCTCATATTGTTAGGAATGTGTTGCAGTACTGTGTGCGCGTAAACACAACCAGTGTGTGTGAACATGATACGCCTGTTTGCATATAGCACTGTTCCTTCAACTAATGTCACCTGCAAGTCGTTGTCGGTGGGTCCAGTATGTGAAACACACTAACAGCCCATGTGTGTGTACATGTGTGTGTACATGCAGGAGAGAAGTGGAGACGAGAAGGAGGAGAGAGAGCCTCAGGTGAAACACGGGCCTGCCTGTAATTTATAACCATGACATGGGAGCCAAGTTTCTCTAAATGAGGCATTCAGATAGCCAAACCAGTCATTTATCCTGGTGATTAATACAAATGATATTCGTAATAATAAATATCGCCGCCTCGCAGTGCGTAAAGCAGTAGCAGCAGGAAAAGAGAGACAGAGAGAGGGGGAGAGACGGTTCCAGTGTTTATTGTGTGACGATCATGGAAGGATCTCTCGTCAAGCTGCACTCAGAAAAAAAATGTCAGGATGAAAAGGGATAAAAAAGAAATTCTGTTGAATGAGACAAGTGAGCCATTTAATGTCATCGAGCAACATTTTCACTGAAATTGATACAAATTGACAGCCTTGATCATTAAGAAGTGCTCTTTAGAGGTTTTACACTCTAGGTCTGGTGCAAATAACGAGCAGTGAGTTAAAAGCGCCAAAGATGTAGAAAAAATAGATTGCTGCAACAAACAAATAGAAACAAACAAACCATTGAGGGCACTTTTAAATTTCACGTCACCGTATTTCAATGCTGGGGATCAGTGAAGGTGTATCTTATCTCATATCACTGTTTATGTAACATTTACAGAACCTTCACTCTAAATATACTTATTGGAAGATTTTTATTTAACTTAACCCCCTTAGGTATGTTCACCTATGAAGCCTGGTAAGTATCACTGGGGGAGGGGACATGTGTTTTAGTAATTCTCACTCTCAAATTGATGATTTATGTGCACAAATTAATAGAACATGACATCAAATATAATTAACGTAACATTATATTTTAACGTTAAGGTGACATCCAGGACAACTACGGAAGCTCTGAAAGGCAATGTAAACAATTTTTAAAAAGTAATAATTGCTTTATCTTGCCTATCATCATTTATTTATTTATTTTTATTAAGATTATTTTTTGGGGCTTTTTGTGCCTTTAATGACAGGATAGCATAGCGTGAAGAGGCACGCAGCAAAGGGCTGGAAGCGAATCTGCCACCGCTGCAGCAAGGGCTGAGCCTTTGTAAATGGGGTGCCTGCTCCAACCACTAAGCCACCGACGCCCCAACCTGCCTATCCTTGACCAAAAGCACATACATTAAACTCCAGTTTGAGATTATATTATCTATGGCCAGACAACTTTCAGTTGAATTTACACTCAGTGGTATATGTGCACATTTGTGCATTTGTTTTGCTCAGTTCAATTCAATTTCATTTTCAAAGTCAAACATCACAAGTCACAATTTGTCTCAGAGGGTTTTATCAGCATACGACATCCCTCTGTCGCTGGACCCTGCAACAAAAAATGAAAGAAGTTAAAAAATGTGTGGAAAATATGGGATAAAATACAAAAAATGTAGCTTTGAGCCTGATGCTGAAACTCTGAATACTAATCCCAAATTGACCAGGGAAGTCACAACAACATGAAACTTCCTGTAACTGTAACATGAGTAAAAACATTTTCTGACACCTGCTGGGCTTTGTATGAACCAGTGAAAGGCAGATTTTATGAAATTTAAATCCTAAAGCAGGGCAGTAACGTACTACATGGAGACACAAGGGAAGGCGTGACAACTGATCAGATCAGGTCTCCAATGACAAAGAGCTGCTCCACTTTCTTCTCTCTAATTCAGATATGAAGCTGTGGTTAACTTAAAGATGGACACACACTCCCCTCTCTCTCTTTCTGTCTTTAAAATAGTCATTCCCACTTCAAACTAGGTTTCACATTGATGAATGCAGGGGAGTCGATGAGGGGAGAAAATAGAATCATGCTTCTGTGAAGAAACGTAGAGATGGAGCTGAAGAGAAGAGAAGAATTGGAGAGAGCAAGAGACAGAGAGGGAGAGAGAGAGAGAGAGAGAGAGAGAGAGACAGTATGGGCTGATGTCAGTGGCTGATAAAGTTTATGCCTTCCTGTCATTTCGCTGAAAGTAAACAGGCGCTGCAGCCTAACATGACATCACTAAGTAGGTTAAGTGTAGTCCCGCGTGGCCATCGATCATAACAGAATCTAGCATATTCTTGCCCTCACTAGGAGGAGAGGTAAAAGTTTTCCACTGTAGCCGAGATGACATTTAATTTTTCATATCTCCTCCGTAGTCCTGGAATGAATTTTGGCAGACCTGATGCAATTTAACAGCTTGGCAGTTTAAAATTGGGCAATGAATCACTGGGATTCAATGGAAGCCCGGCTGCTGCATAATATTTTTCTGTGTCGAGGGTGGAGGGGCAGTCGAGGTGGTGGGGGCGGAGTAGTCGTTGGACAGTGGGCCCCCGCCCACTACAACCCCCCTGCTCCTCCAGTTTACATCTGTCTCTTTTATAGCATTTCTAAGTTCTTTCTTATTCACTTTTTAATCTTCTGCATCCAGAAACACAATAAGTATTATAATACCATGAGCACCATGCCACTGATTGGGACATTTCCACCCCCACCGGACATACTGTTATTTTCGGACACTTTCAAAATGTCCACCCTTGTCTTTTTCTATAATAAAATATAATGAAACAAAATCTAGTAGTTACTCTCTTTTTTACCCACTTTCACTGATGACTTGTTGGTCCTCACTTAGAACCTCTGACTATTAAAATGACAAGAATCGAGTCTCCCTCCAGAACAGTACGTATCTCTCATCATTAGTCCAAACTGAGCCCATGCTGCGTCCAAGCCAAGCCAACAATTACAGCACACAGCTAGCTATGAAAGAGCATCAAAACATATTTGTCTCGGTAAGAAATCTGCTCACAACGCAATAACAGGCGCAGTAGGCGAGGCTCCTCTCATCTCTCTCCTCTTGGTCCATCACGGAGCCCTCTGACCCCCAGACAAAGAGCACAACACACAATCGCACACCATTACATGCGCACAAACGCCTCGGTTCAGCACATAAAAGGCTCTCCGTGTGCTTTTAAAAGGTGAGGAGGTCCAGAGGGCTCGCACTGTATCTGATTTTTGACAAAGAGCACGCTGGGTAGAAATCAATAAAGCGCCAGTGATGGGCCGATGGGTCCCGCCGGTCCTCCTGGAGAGGCGGGCCGCTGAGCTGAGCTGAGCTGAGCTGAGCTGAGCTGAGCTGCACCCATAATCCTCCTCCTCCTTCTCCTCCTCTTCTACCTCCATCACCCTATCACTTTCTTTTCTCCCCTCACCTCCTCTCTGTCGCTACCTCCCCCCCCATGTAGCCTTTTCTCCCCTCCAACCCCCCCTCCCTCCTCCTCCTTTCATCCCTGCATCCCCTCCTCACACCACCCCACTAGTCCAGATGAACCCAAACAAGCAAAGAATGGACTGACAATGCTTTTGACACCGGCCGTTTATTAGCCCCACCGAGCGGGGGAGGAATAAAAGAAAAAAGAGAGAGAGAGAGAGATGTGGAGGTGGAGGCGGTGGTGGTGGGGGTGGGGGGGTTGTTCTCACCAGTCGGCTGGTTGGCTGAGCAGTGTGGTGTCACTGGGATGACCACACTGTGCTGCGCATGCTGTCGTGTAGTAACTTCACTCTCCATCCACCAGCCAGATGCAGCCATTTGTCAGGGTCATCGTCAGGAAAATTAGTGTTTATTCTTGTAGAAAAAGCTTTTGATGAATTGGTTTATTTATATGCTAAAGTATTTTGTACCCACCTACGCCCACCTATCTTTCCTTCTTTTTTTCTTTCATTCCTTCTTTTTTCCTTTGTCTCACTCCTAACTCTCATAAATCTTAACATTGTTTTTTGCTGATTTCCTTTAACCTGAAAGGTAAAGAGGACAATCTGAAATTAGAAGAGTTGCAGCATGCAAATGTAAACAGCGGTGTGTGTCATGTCGTCTGTTAGTGCTTCATCACAACAAGAAGAGCATGTGTACCCCATTAACCCTGGTAAGGAGGTGGGGAAGGCCTGAGAGGCTGCAAGTCTAGTGCTTCCACAGTAAAAGCAAAAAAGCAGCCACTGTTAAAACATTTTGTTATTTAGTATACTCCACTCAGAAGGGTAATATGGAATTGCAGAGCTTAAGTTTGATGTATTAATCAGTATTTATTGATTGCACAGGTAATTATTGTCTTTTGAACCATTAATACAAAGTAATCTATTCTGTACCTCTGTAATCACGTTTGTAACTCCTTCTTTTCCAGGTGGCATGGCAGATCTCCCTGTTATTACATATCAGTTCTGTGAAAGTAAACTTTGCTTGTGAGGCCTGTCAGGGCACAGTAGGTTTCAACAGGCTGCGCCAAGAAAATCCCAAAAAATAATGCACCTCTCATCCACTTTTGAAAAGCAAATTGCTTATGCTTCCTTGTTTCACGGTTAAATGCTAAAATTTAGAATGTCCATGCTGTTTTAGTTCAACACAAATGTTTTTTGTTTTCTTTTTGCTAGAGAATAATGTAGCAGTAATGATATTCAACAATATTCACTATTTTTCTTTTTGGATCTTGTAGTGTGAAACTTACCTGAGGTTTGCAGGATATAAGCTATTGCAACAAACATAAAATCACACTAGGCTATATCCTCTGCGCCCAGTTTTCTCCCATTAAATCAGTGCTATTTGCAGGCCTCTCATTTTTTGATTTTACAAGCTGTGTTAACATTTATCTAGTGAGTGGGACAAACTACTAAAAACAAAAAGGAGGCTGTTGTAAACATGCATTTCAAACTGAAATGTGTCTGTGAGATCAGGCAAAGATAGTTTTTGTACTCTTTTACACCACAGTAAGTGCACATGTTTGTTTTTTATTCAAACCCGGAATAGCCAGAAATAGACAATAGACTACTTTCCCATTACCAGAAGATGAGTGCGCCTCACTCTCTCTAATGTTTAATGTGACATTTGATGTCACAACCATGCCGGAAAACAGGGTAGTAAACAGTAGCAGCATAGAGCCCAGTGAAAATGTCGCGGTGGTTACTTCTTTTTTATATTATTATCTTACTTTTATATTCTGTATTACTTATTCAGTCATTTTTCAAACTCAGACTGCTTTGGTACAATCTTTGAGCACTACTTGGACAGAGACAGATGAAATTGGTGGTGATTCATCACTACATCTCACCCAAATGGTTGTGAAAATTTACATGTCCTTCTTGGTGTCATGTTTCCATCACTGCTGATCTGACCCAATTGGATCTGGATCCAATAAATACCTGACTCCTGCAGAGTCATTTGTCCTGGTAATGGATGCCAGTTGTGACCATTCCTACTAGAGACAAAGGCCAGCTGTTAGTGGGTGTTAGTGGTTTTTTTGCCAAGTGGAGAAGGGGCTTTAGATAGAGACACACCACTCTGGTACCATTTGTATATTCAAAAAGTTGCCAAGAATTCCATTATTTTATTGTTCAAAAACACCAACACAGTAATGAGTCTGCCAGTCAATAAAAAAATCTAGTGTTTGTGCTGACAAAGCTCTGACAATCACATGCTAGGTGGAGGCAGCAGTTAAAAATGCCACACTGCTTTCCTTCAGCTTTCATGGTCCCGACTGCACCAGTACAGGTTTTTAATGTGTCAAATATACATTCTTGAGGGGGAAAGAGCAAAACCCTATCCTCATGGCCAGTTTTTTATGTAGATGAGTGAATCATAGGAGCTGAGCCAATGGTTGACCAACTTCTCTTAACTTTCATAAACAGCTATCAGTGGAAGTATTGACAGCTTAACATACTCTTGACTCTGAAGGTTTCTAACTGTTACTATGTTCTTCTACATACATTGTAATTAGGGATGTCACCCTCTGGTCTGCCTTGAGTTTACCCCAGTGAGTAAGCGGCTCAGTTTTAACCTGTAAAACTCATGCTGACTTTATCATCACTGTTAGCTCTGTTACCACTGTTGGCAATGTCAGCTTAGTGTTAACATAGTTGACAATGCTAAAAAGGGTTTTTGTGGCTCAAAATGAAGCTGCTTACTCACCAGGTTGAGCTGAGGGGAGACCAGAGGGTGGGCACAATGTTTCTGCATTAATGTATTTTGCCACTGGGGCCCCATTACCAGCTGTACTCCTCGAATGAGTGGTGCCGCTAGCTGACAAACTTTAGCTCCTACCCAACCCGAGTGGTGTGCAGCGTTGTCATTGTTAGCTCTGTTACCACTGTTGGCAGTGTCAACATAGTGTTAACATAGTTGACAATGCTAGAAAGGGTTTTTGTGGCTCAAAATGAAGCCACTTACTCACCAGGGTGAGCTGAGGGGAGACCAGAGGGTGGGCACAATGTTTCTGCAGGAGCGCATTTTGCCACTGGGGCCCCATTACCAGCTGTACTCCTCGAATGAGGGGTGCCGCTAGCTAACGAACTTTAGCGCCCACCTAACCTGGGTGGTGTGCAGTGCAGAGCGTCCAAGGAAACAGTGAAGACCAAAGGTTGGGCTGTGGGTATGTTTCCACATATTAACGTGGCTAGATGTAAAATGATATAAAAGGCAAGACATTTACATCACAAAACATTAACATTTCATCACCTCTAAGTGGACCGTGCTTTGAATTGAAACCCTAAAGCTCACTGACCAGACTAAAAGGAGAAGCCTCTTGTATATCACATTTTTTTTCCTTGAAATTTACCAGTTAGTTACTGGTTAATGGATGTCGGCCTGTCGAAAGCAAAATCAACCAAAACTGACATCCCTAATTTTAATGCATTGCTGATGCACTACTAATGAAGGAACTGTTTTTCCAGCCCCACAGGTTGTCCTATACTAACAGCTGATGCTAACAGGTAGTAAGATCACCTTTAATTAGGATCTCTGGACATTCAGGGCTAAGCAGGGGGTTGTTCTGGCAGTCTAACGTTATAGCTATTGTAACATTATCTCAGTAGCCAAAGTGAAAACATGCAGGGCATTCAACAGTATGATTAGCTGATATCCTTAGCTTTAATTATCTGACATGACTCACCAGCAGTCATTTGTCATTATTAACATAAGTAGAAAACTACACAGCAGTCACCATAATTCCACTTTTGAATGTAATGATTACAATAATGGAAAAAAAAAGAACTTTATGGTGTCACAGTAATGTAGCAATTATCACTAAATGTGAGCCACAGTAAATTGTTCTGGTTTTATAGATACAGATGCAGTTCTTTGAAGTTGACAAGCGAAGCACTAATAAAATAGGCTATGTGTCAGTGACACAGCCACGATGAAACAAAGGGGTGTACTCCACATCGCTCTATTTTTTATCCACAGCCTATGATTTTATAAATTTCCTAAAAAGTCCCATTTGATTAGTGTAATCAAAGACAAAATATTATATATGAACTATAATGAGTCCAATATTAATTTTAATGTCTTTTTAATATTATTTTGTTGCACTCACATCAAATAGAGTTCTCACAGATGTTTTTGTACCTGTTGAATGGAGGAGTGACCCAGGGAAAAACTGTCACTACCAACAACAACAACAAGAACATCAACAACACAACAAAAACACTTGGTTTCAAAAGTGTCCAATAATCCTATCCATAGTAAGACGCACATATTGGTCCTTTCTTTTTTAAATTTTTCCTCCCAAATGCATCAAACAAATGTGTCACTCAACATGAAGTGCCGTGTTTTCATGGCCACTGTTTTCATGCTGCACACTGTCTTTTGTTTTGTATCGCCCTCTGAATCAACATGCAGATGTGAAATGTTGATGAATATGCATAGACTGGCCCTAACTCCACTGTACGCTGAAACACAAAGCTCATTTCTAACATTCATCAGCCCATTTGGCTCAGTCTGAAAGGCCTGCCTGCCTCAACGAACACAACCCCCTCCACTCACAATCCCTGTGAGTGGAGACATGTATTAGTCATTATTAAACATAATAATGGCTTTTATAAGTCACCGTTTGCCTCTTTGGTTACGTGAATTATTCAGCCAAAGAGGAGAGGGAAAGATAGGGAGGGAGAGGAGCGTTGCTCTAGTCAGGTGGGCCTTGCACCTGAGATGGCAGGCGACAGATGAGGCATTTTGTCTGAATTATTTATTTGATTCTCTTCAACTTTTTACAACTGCCACATTGGGTTTTTTCTTCTTCTTTTTTACCACCCACCCCTTCCACTCCTCCGACTCTCCCCTCAACCCCCATCTCACACACACACACACAACACACACACACACACCAANNCTCACACACACACACACACACACACACACACACACACACACACACACACGCACACTCTACAAACCGTCACGTTTATTTCAAGCGGCGTTAATTACGGTTGCACAAGCTGTTAAGCTGTCGTCTGACGATTAACAAAGTCAAGCTCCAGCCCCAGCACCACCACTTACTTTCCTGCTTGGCAAATGGAGGGGTGGAGCTGGAGTATGTGTGTGTGTATGTCTGTGTAAAATAAAAAAATAAAAAAATCTGCTTTGTGACAGCCATTGTTAGCACTAACAGTAGGGCTATAAAAGTACAGGGGTCTTTTTTCATTATTTTATTCTGTCGCAGCAAGCGAACAGACAATATGAATAAACTTAATTTGTGAAACGTCTCCCCTAATTAATTTGAAGGAGGCGGTGGAGGGGTGGTGGGGTGGAGGTGGTGGTGGTGGGGGTGGGGTTGGGGTAGGGGCGGGGTGTGGGTGCTCGCTCGACGGGCAAAGCATTAAAAGTTAAATCAACAACGTGCTCGTCTTTGAGCTGTGATTCACACAAAGCGATGTAGAAATGCTCGCAGCGATTTGAACATCGGCTGTCAACCCCGGTGGGAGACAACATATTTTGATGTTTGTCCACGTGTTTATCTGTGTGTGTGTGTGTGTGTGTGTGTGTGTGTGTGTATATGTGTGTGTGTGTGTGTGTGTGTGTGTGCGCGCGTGTGTGTTTGTTTGTTGCATGGCTGCAGTGCTGACAGGACGCATCTATACGTCAGTGCACAGCACATACACAACCCCCCAGAGAATGGTGGACATATACAAACTGTATTAGTATATCTTTTCTTTAATGTCTTTGTCAATTAGAGGACGCTGCTGTCAGTGCTGTGTGTGCTCAGTCCCGTCTGTCATAATTAAAAGTGTGTGAAACTGCTTTTGGGTTAAGAGGGAGGAAAAACACTTTATATAGTTGCAGCTGACAGTTTCTAGAGTGTTATGCTTTTGTCTGTTGTAAGTCTGCTCACGTTGCTATCCTGTGGTTTAACCGTATCTACCGTCCAATAATAGAAATAACAATTAATGTTAATAACTTCATATTTCCAATTTTCTTTTTGATTTTTGGACGAATAATCATGGGTTGACAGCAGTTTTTGAGATTTAAATGTTTTGAGGAGACACAAGAGGAGTTATCATTAAAAGCAATGGACTGACATATTTGTAATTGTCCTTTGTTAGTGTGTCATTTGCTAAAGAATCTTTTTGAAGGAAAAACTATATTGTAGGTTTAGATATGTCAGATATGAGCAGTAGTTATTGATACTATATGTGTGAGTTAAATTTCAATGTTAGCATGATGATGTTGAGCATAATGTTTATCATGTTTATTGTCTTACTTTAGTATGTTGGCTAGTTATCTAATTTGCTAATTAGCACCATACATAAAGTACAGCTGAGGCTGATGGCAAGGCTGTTAGTTGTGGAGGTCTGGTCATAAACCAAAGAACAGGAAAACATGCAAAACCTATCTAATCACAGCACTAAAAAGAAAATTTGAAGGGATTAATTTCTGTACAAAATTTTATGGGAATCCATCCATAGTTTTTTAGACATTTCAAACAACACCACAAATGTCAACCCCATGGTGGTACTGGACAGGCTGTTCTCATGCATTGTCCATACATTTTACTACGAAAAGTAATGCACCAGAATTCATACATATGCTATGTAATTATCAGCCAGAAATTTGTGTATGACCCATGGAATTGGGAAGGCTGTGATCACTTAACAAAAACACTGACAGGTGTAAAGAAGTTAACGGTCCATTAATGAGTCACAAAATACAGGACTTTCCCCAGAGGACCGGTGTTCAGAACTTTGCATCATTTTAAGATATGTTACCACCCAATCCGGCCTCGGTCCGAAGCTGTCAAAATCCAATGCTTGGGCACTAATTTTCAGCAACAGACACCGACGAAAAGAGCTATCCTTTCACGTTGGTCACCGCTACAGTTCATCGTGCCCGGCAGCGTCAGGAGGACATGCAGTGGGACAACAATGAAAGTTGAGGCGGTGAAAGTCCGAGTAGGGCAGGGTGGAGATTGTAAAGCCAAACCCTGTTCTTTTTCCTAAACTCAAGTACGTGCTTTTGTTGCCCAAAGCTAACCCTGTGTGAATTTTTGCTAAACGGAACCACGTGCGTTTGTTGTTGTTGGAGGCAAAAAAACATCAATTTGCGGTATTGTACTGAGTTAGTGCATTTATTTTAAGAGAGACTGTATGTAAATGGTACATTTCCTGTGAAAACTTAAGTGTATTTAAAAAAACACAAGGCATTTAACAGGCAGATTTTGACACATGGTCCCAGATAATCAACAACCAACGCACCCAGGGTACCTTGCGCGTCGTACCTGGATGTGAAAAGTCCACGATCAAACGTCGATCTGTGACAAGGTTGGAGTGAGAATGTGTGGCGTCACCATGTTTCTTTTCCTAAACCCAACCACAGTCACTTTACTTGCCTAAACCTAACATCCATAACATTACATTAAGTGCCTTAAGTCATTCGTCGGGCATTAATTCAGCTATCATATAAACCGCTGTATTTGCATGTGTGTAGGATATCATGCAAACTGTTGAATGTGGGTATGTAGTGCTGGAGGAGAGGTTAATGAATCACCAAAGTCAGTCAGAGTCATGCTCTGGAAACATGAATGTCTAACAAAAATTCCAGCAGCAGGATGTCTCTGTTGTAAACACTGTGCTGTGGGTAGCCTTAGAGCAAATGGTCATGTTATTGAAATCAAATGGTGTACACACTTGGTGCTTAACAAATTTCTGATGGACCTGCTTATTTAAGTAGGAGATATATTGAGTGCAAAGTTGACAATTTGACAAACTTAATGCCCAAATAAAAATAGTGCAAGGCAAAAACAGGACACAGAAGGGGACACAAAAGGTAAACTTTTGTGGATATACAGTCCAGCGCAGTAGACTAAGTGAGCTTTAAAGTTTTCCTGGCAAATGATATTAGATATAGCATAACAAGGGAGAAATGGTTTGGCTCTGCCACAAGTCTTTCATGCACTCATGTCCTCTAGAAGATAACAAAGGTTAAACAACTCTTAATGAGTGTGTTAGTCTCTGTATTTCTCCCATATGATTTCATTCCTCTCTGCTGATTTAATTTCTAATTTTAGAAGCATTTGATTGCAGCTGTTGCTCACATGTTGACCATTTTCTTCCGTTCCTATCCTCTGCGTTTGTGTGTGTGTGTGTGTGTGTGTGTGTGTGTGTGTGTGTGTTTGTGTGTGCATTTGTGTGACAGAGTCACCATCATCGCTAGAGATGATGTTCGGAAATGACACGTTTCCTCACGACTCAGTAGCATTCAGCGGGACCGCCAATCAGGGATCCCGCGCTGGGATGAGTTGTCGCGATGCGGCGAGACGTCAAGCAGCCACTCCGGTTTGTCGCCTCATCTCCCGTCCTTACTGCCACTTTGTAAAATCACATTACCCTAATGAGAATAGGAGTGGAAAGGCAGTGACAGAGCAGGGATATGGATGGGCTATGTGTCAAAGGCACTCAGATTTCATCCCTTCCGCTCTCTTTTTGAAGTCAAAGAGCTGGGCTGGGGCGAGAAGGAGAAGTCTGTGGCCAGGAGCTCATTGGCTTATTTTACTGTGTGATGGGTCACTGTCAAGGTTGTTCTTGTTGTTCTATTTGTTTCCAATCTTGCTGTTATGTGCTAACTTGGATGAATGAATGTCAGCTTAATTTGGAGAACATAGTTTCTGTTGTACCAAATAAAGTAATGGTTCTATAAATATAGTTTAAGTCTTTTACCTTTGGTTTTTTTTGTTGTCTTTTTTTCATTCTAGGAATGGCTACTGTACTTATACATCTGTGAATTTGAAGCATTATCACATATCAGATCACTGCACAAGTTTATAAGAGACATCTCATCGGGTTGCAGCAAAAGTTTGGCCAGGTTTGACTTGTTTGTACCATATGATGTATAAAAATAATGGACATAGCTACTGTGATGTCACTCATTGGTTTGTGGACTCCTGTTGAGAAGGCTCAAGTTCAGCACTCTTGGATTTGTGGAGCCAGAAGTGACCACATTCTGACGTGAGGGCCAAGCTGTGGAGGAGCGAGGGGTGGATCTGACCCTTAGACTGTAGTGATACCTCACAGACAGCCTGTATCTCAAAGCAGCCATGCCCTTATAAGCATAACGTTGAGCCTTAATAAAACTGATTGGTTACAGTTGAATTATATGAAATTCACTCCTCATACACTTGCCATGAATTGGGAAATTAGTTATAGGGACCAAAATGAATATTTGAAATCCGGCTGTAAATGTATTTATTTCTGCGGTAAACTTGGGCATTTTAACATGGGGTCTGTGGGGATTGACTCTGTTTTGGAGCCAGCCTCAAGTGGCCATGCAAAGAACTGCAGTTTTTGGCACTTCACGTTAGCTGCATTTTTCAACTCCGGAGGATGCCGCTTGTGTGTTTCTTCTTTCTTTTTTATGTTTCTTAAAGCAGTGCTAATATCTGAACACAGGGTTAGACCCATACACCTATTGTTCTATGATTGATTGTTCATTTTATTTTTAACTTTGAGTTTAGCACTGAAGAAGTGAGGTACATCACCCTGCCTATGAGAGCTGCTGTTCACTGTCTGCTACAAAGGAAAGAAAGACGAAAACAATGTGCCTGCAGCTACTGTAATAGCTTAGTTAAAATGCCATTGCAATATTGACATTTGCAAGTCATATTTTCTAGCTTTTTGTAAATGGAATTCTTAAGCCAACATCTCTGACTTTGTTTCAGATTTACTATTATTGTGTATATATATCACATTGTCCAGTAATGTATCTGACACAGTTATACTGTTGACCCTGCTTCGTAGCCAACACATTCTCACTCCAACCTCGTCACATAGCGACATTTGGTCATTGACTTTCCACATTCACATGTGATGTGCAAGGTACCCCGGGTACATTGGTTGTTGACGTTCTGGGACGTAGTGTCAACTTCTGCCTGTTACATGCATTGTCTGTTTCTAAAATATTACATATATATATATATATATATATATATATATGTGTGTGTATGTATGTATGTATGTAATATAATATAATATAATATATATATATATATATATATATATGTATATATATTAATACAAATAAAATATTAAATACAAACATTTCCGTTTTCACAGGAAACATCCAATTTGCATACAGTCTCTTTCACACGTGGTTATGTTTTACCAACAGATTCAGACTTCCACTGCCTTAACTTTCATTGTTGTCCTGCCACGTTTCCTCTTGATGCTGCCAGGTGGCGATAAACAAAAATGGTGATCATGCTGACGTGAAAGGACAGTTTTTTTCTTCGGTGTCTGATGCTGAAAGTCACTGACTGAGAGTTTTTGACAACTTTGGAGAGAGACCGGGTTGTCTTGGGAGAATACAGAAGTGGAGGAGGAGGTACATTTTAAGTTTCTCATCTGAATGAATGAGCATTTACATTCAGTGTATTTCATGCTTCAGGAACACATGCCATCCACCAAAAACACTTACATAAAGCAAATAATCCTGTGTCTTATAAACTATAGCCAAGTATGACGTTCTGAAAAGAGACAAAAGCAGCCTTGCAGCACACAGCTAACAACAACCATGTACAGTGTGTGTTGCAGCATCTATCAGGAAAACTAGGTCTACTAGACATAAAGGGCAGGTCAGTGCAGGTCCGGAAGTTAGTTAGTGAGTTAAGTGGACATCAAGGTCATGATCAAGCTTCAGTAGAGGGGCCATGGGGTTCCTACCTGCTCATGCGCGCACACACACACACACACACACACACACACACACTTACAAACACATATAGCCAAGGCCTGATTCTGACTGACAGGACAATTTCTCCCACCTCCTTCATTTGGCGATCGACTTTGTAGTAAAATACACTGCTCCCTCCCTCATTCCCATTTACTCTGCTGGTCAGGCTCGTAACACACACACACACACAGCACTAACACACACATTGACTCACACAGAAAAATGTTAC
Organism: Epinephelus moara; assembly: GCF_006386435.1. Classification (NCBI taxonomy): domain Eukaryota; kingdom Metazoa; phylum Chordata; class Actinopteri; order Perciformes; family Serranidae; genus Epinephelus; species Epinephelus moara. The sequence goes on along the minus strand of NC_065506.1, from coordinate 8,170,191 downwards.
ACCCAGACACATGTTGATGCAACTAGATCATATGCAAACACACGCATGAAGATAAATACACTTGGGAATACATAAACAAGCAGACAACACACACATTAATAGCCAGACAACCGACACACACACACTCACAGAAGGTGTCCCAGTAAAGCAGACAGAGGTCTTGGAAGGTGAAAGTTTATGTGACTCACTTGGCTTATTAGAGGGACGGAGATCTAAAAGTAATTGGTCCCTTTTACTTCCTTCTTCCTGTGGATTTACAAGCTTCTCCGCGAATGACTGGCAGCTTCTTTACTACGGTCAAACACTGAAGGATAAACTCACCCTGCCAGAGTGTGTGAGAGTATTAGTAAGCGTTGGGTGTGTGTATGTGTGGATGCTCTGGAAGTTAATGTGTGGACAGAGGCGTATGCGCACACAGTGACTCGCCGAGACTGAAATCAACCTTACAAATGTGACGTGAAGCTTGAGTACATTTGAGGCTGATTCAAAGTGCCAGTCAGCACTGTGTGCCGAGTGGCTTCTTCCACACACTCCCTGTCACCCAGAAGGCTTGGGGTGTGGGTATGTGTGTGTATGTGTGTGTGCGGCGGAGGGTTTCTCCATCCAGTTTTCTGCCTGGGAAAACACTGCTTAGCCTATTAGCACTCCCTGTAATGCCCCCTCTCTTGCCCTTAATCTGCACAACACGGCTGTCTGAGACAAAGCGAGACGACCTAGTGGACACTTCACTTCCAGCGAGTTAGAGTGGCGACTGAGACGTGAGCGTTCCCATCCTCCAGTCAATTATTCATTGATAACCTATTTATTTTTACCTCTAGTGTCAGTCAGAATGGTAGGAATGTGCATATATTCATCTTTAATTAATCTGCGCACACAAAGGTGCCACATAAACACACACATCTAGTTCTTCTAACTAATGTATTATGTTTATAAGGTGGCAGATATATATTATTCATCACTGATGTGGATGGAGGGGGGCCCATCATTGGATATTACTGTGTCACATTACTGTCAAATACAGAGGGACTTAAAGGGGCCAGCAAGCTTCATTAAAGGTGGTGGCAGGCGGCACAAGGGAAACAGTGAGGAGACGAGATGGGAATGGACTGACCGCAGAAGTAGAAACAACTACTCGAGCGCCAGCGGCAGCAAGGCTGAGGGGATTTAGGCTAATGTAACGATCAGAAAGATGGGCAATGTACACAGAGACTGAACAGCCACTCATTCTCCTTTATTTGATGTGTCATTGAGGATAAGAAGAGACATCAGCACTGAAAGCGGACAGGGTGAAAGCGCAGCCACAAACTCAGCTTTACATTGGACTAAAAGGTCACTCGTGAAATATGCAACATGGTCACAATGTGATGAAATGAGCCATACATTAAAACTGTAGATTGAAGTGTTGAGGGCATAATTGATTAGATGATAACAATCCATTGTCTCACAACAACAAAATGTTGTGAGACACGGTCAGATTCTGCAAAGGATAGTAAATATGACAACTTTGTGACAAAACAACTAACTGTAGAACATACCAACTGCAGTTCCTACCACATGCTTTACAAACCAGACTGCTTGCACTTTAACAGCTCTTTCTGAGATGATAAAAATCATTACCAGTGAGAAAGGAAATACACATTAAAGAGACAGTTTACCGTAAAATCAAAAATACATGTTTTCCCCCTTAGCTATAGTTCTGTTTATCAATCTAGATCATTTTGGTGCAAGTTGCAGAGTTAGAGATATCAGCTGTAGAGATGTTTTGCCTTCTCTGCAATATAATGGAACTACACACTTAGTCGCTGCTGTATATGCATCATAATGACTAGAAGAACTAAGTGAGTGAAGCCTTTAAAGCCCGCACTTCACAGCTACTTTATATGTGTATGTTAAAAAGGTCATGTTAAAGCAGCATGCATTTATTAATCAGATGCATCTGATGTGATAGTTACTACTTCAATGCAACAATCCTGCATCACTGAAGTCACAGAATATAACTGGTAACTTTTCTGATAACCTTGGTTCTAATGAGCTGGTATCTGTCTGTATCATGGAAATACTAAGTACCCCTGTCGCCGTGTTTCAAACTGTCTCGTCTAAAGTGTAGAAGACAGGCTTGGATGGTCCCTATAGAAAAGCTAGGGGAAGTGGCTGTAGAGGTGGCGAAGTTAAAGGAAAGTTCACCCCAAAATCAAAAATAGGCCTACACATTTTTTCCTAACCTGTAAATACTATTCATCAGTCTAGATTGTTTTGGCATGAGTTGCCGAGTGTTGGAGATATAATGAATATAATGCAACTCGATGGCAATCGGCTTGTGGTGCTCAAAATGCCAAAAATACGTTTGACACTGCAGTGACCTTTTCCAGAAATAAACGCCCGGTTACTCAAGATAATCCACAGACCTTGTTGTGAGCAGTTTCATGTAGGAACTATTTTCTTTCTACCAAACTACACCCACCAACTGTATCGCTATGCAGGAGGCGTGCATCTACTCAAGAATGAGCCTGTGACGGGAACTGCCCATTGGTCCGACAGCCCATTGGTCCAACATCCCATTGTTCCGACCATATTAAACGCATTGTTCCGAAGTCCCGTTGTTAGGAATCATCATGATGCCCTGTGGTTAAGGTCTGGTTAGGTTTAGGCACAAAAACCACTTGGTTAGGGTCAGGAAAAGATCATGGTGTGGGTTAAAATGAAAAAGAAAGTGACAAACACATAAGCTGTGAGCCTGCTTCGCCTCAAGCCTTTCCCAGCTGACCCAGAGCCGGTCGCGGCGCACCATCAAGGTAGAAATACGCCCGCCGTGAGCCGTTCAGCACTGTGGACCATCAGACTAATGGAATATCGGACCAATGGGCTGTCGGACCAATGACATGGACCCGCCTGTGACAGTGCACAGTGTAAACATCAATGGCATCCTCCTCTACTTACGCTGTAAAATTAGCAAGCTCAGTGGTGCTAGGTGAGCTAGCGGTAGATACATGCTTCGGTAATACGGTTGGCATTATACGGTTGACAGGTGAAACTGCTCACAACAAGGTCAGTGTATTATCTTGAGTAGCCAGGTCATGACTTCTGGAAAATGACATTGCTGTTGAATTTTTCAAAAGTATTGTTTTGGTGCTTTCCGCACCTCAAGCCAAGTGCTGTCTAGTTCCATTATATTGGAGAGAAGGCAGACATCTCTACAGCCCATATCTCCAACACCTGGCAACTTACACCAACATTGTCTAGACTTATAAATAGCTTTACAAGTAAGTTTTATTTTGGGGTGAACTGTCCATTTAAATTCATGGTATTTATTCACTCTGTTAGTCATGGACAAATTGCATGACTTGTATGACTTTTACATTAGGATTATGATGAATCTTGTGTTTGAACTGACCAACACTAAATTCAGTCTTCATTAAGCATAGCACCAAATTACTGTCTTTGATACGTAAGATTTCCAGCTACACTTAAATCATGGCTTGTCAGAGAAGACTTTGTGATGTTTAGACATTTTATATTGTCTTTATATTTGTCATTCGAAAGCCATTACTGTAATTGTCAGCAGCTGTGGTTGAATTATTTTCTACAGTTTATCACTGTCTCCAAAAACAAACAAACAAACAAAATAAAAAGCAAAAAAACAATCCAAAAAAAAAAAAAAAAGACAACACCTTATTCTACATTGGCGATGAATTCAGCTGTGCAGCGTCTTGAAGTTAGATATCAGTTATTCATACTGGGGCAGAGGGGTACTCAGGGTGGCCTTTTGCTAAAATGCCACAATGATGTTAACCTATATATCTACAGAGTGATGAGTGGAGCCTCAGCTTCCCAATAAAATAATGGAAAAGGCAGAAATCCATTATAAAGGCAAATGTTACCTTTGCATGAGAATGGTGATCTGATTGCTCCAGCCAGAAATGTGAATTATGGTCGTACTGGAGCTGCTGCTCTCTTGTGCATGTAGAGAGCAATCCATATATCCTTGCAGTGTGTGTAACATCTTGCCCATGTCAGAGATGATCTGTGTTTGTGAATAAGTATTTATTCAGACTGAGCTCCTGTGCTCTTTTTCACCAGCACCCTACCTCAAAATCTATATTAAAGTTACACATATGTATGCCTATGGAAGCTGTCAGTGCATATCATAAACAGTTTACGTATGCTGAATCCTGAGCTTAAAGCCACGTACGTGACCCAAACAGTGATTTTACATGATTAGCCATAACTCAGTGTTAGGAAATGTAGTCCATATGTACATCTACAACATGACGGATTCAGTGCTTTCTTAAGGGGCTAGTTTTTGAAATTGGGCTGTTTGAAGTACTAATCTGTCTGTGTATTACATACATAAGATGGCATTCTGCACGCCCCCAGTTTAAGAAAGATGGCAGAAGTCCAACATATAGGCTCAGTAATTTACTGCTGTAGATGGGGTTCACAAAGTCCCACCAAAAAAACAAACAACAATATTTTAGTTTAAGTGTATGCTATATTGAGAGTATTTTCACCGCTTTACTTTGCTGTCAGACAGTCCATTTCGATGAGGTAGCTGTTAACAGCTTCATTTCCCCATGTATGCTCTTGTCAAAGCCACCAGACTCCATTGAGAAAAACATTCATTTTAGCCCTCTGAACACCAAAGCTGCTGGTCTACTGCTGCTCCAATCAGTTAGTTTGTGTTTTTGTGTGACTTTGGCAAATCACAACAAACCCTATCAAATGCCAAAGTCA